>NC_041026.1:30837875-31137875 GCF_900634625.1 Parambassis ranga
TGGTCTAACTGAAACCAGTGTTGACCAGCTTAAGTGTGGACTGTACAAAACCTCCCTGGCGGCAAAGATCATTTGTGGGCAGCAGAGACACCCAGGCTTCCCTCTTACCTGACACTTCTTCCAGCTTTTCTGGGGGAATCTGAGGCGTTCCGAGCCCAGCCAAGAGACATAGTCTCTCCACCGTGTCCTGGGTCTCCCCCGAGGTCTCCTCCCGGTGGGACAAGCCCAGAACACCTCCCTAGGGAGGCTTCCAGGGGGCATCCGAAACAGATGCCCAAGCCACCTCAGCTGGCTCCTCTCGATATGAAGGAGCAGCAGCTCTACTCGGAGCTCCTCGGAGTGACCAAGCTCCTCACCTTATCTCTAAGGTAGCGCCCAGCCACCCTTCAAAGGAAACTCATTTCAGCTGCTTGTATTCACAATCTCATTCTTTCGGTCACTACCCAGAGCTCATGAGCATAGGTGAGAGTAGGAATGTAGATTGACCGGTAAATACCGAGCTTGCCTTTCGGCTCAGCTCCTTCTTCACCACGACAGACAACAGATCAGTTATACATGCACAATGTTATCAGTTGTGTAATATGCAACACTGCATTGTATTTTAAGTAGAGTAGTAGTTCACTTGAAAAACCTTCACTTTTCAGTGTTTCCTTTGAGCAGTATACTATACATTCAACCTTCATAGCAGCAGCATGGAGGGGGAATGAGGCAGGAGCAGAGTGAGGACATCAGGGACACTCTGTTACAGCTCCCTCATATCCTCAGCTCTCAAATAAATCAGAGCAAAGAAATAATATTGTATAGCACGATGTGTGTGTGTGTCATTGAAGTGATTCCTATGAGAGCCCCTTTCTTTTCGCAATAAAAACCTTTTTCAAAAGCTTCACCTGCGTCACTCCAATGGAGAAACACAGGTTGGCCTGAGCATAAGCTCACTCAGAGCTGGTAGTATTTACAGCACAGACACATTTTTCTAATGCTCTGGTCACACTGGTCACAAAGAAAGATGAAATAAGAAAAAGGTTTTTTTTGTCTTGCAAGATTGCTTTTGTTTTCATTTTCCTGCTTTCAGCCAATATTGATTCATTCACACCATGCTCATGATCTCATGATGACCAAGTATTTTCTGCTCTTAAACCAAACCCTATGTGGCAGATCTGATACAAAAAAAGCTCACAGCCACAATTCTGCTCAGAATCTGAGGGAAACATTCCCGTTGTTCAGTACTCCTAACATGTTTGTCACTGACATCCACCGTGACAAAGACATTCGTGCAGAAGTTGAACAATACTTTTAAAAAAAAGAGATAAAGATGTCACTGCTAGAAATAGTGGATGACATGCATGACGATGGATCTGATCTCTTATCATGTAGCTATACTGGACCCTGAATAAATATATATGCATAATGTAGGGATTGTGGATTGTGGATTTTAACAGGTCGTTAAACAACTATTGTACCTACAGTAGTAAATCCTTTGTTTACGCGTCTTTGTGAGAAATCTCCTTAGTTGTGTTTTAAGCTCAGAGCACACAAACACGAACAAAGAACTTTCTTCTCGTTCTCTGAGCGCATGTTTGGCAGCTCTCGCAGCCTGTTCTCGGGCACATGGCCCTGGCACGAGGGAGACGGGATGTATTATTGCAGACAGTCATCCACACGTTCACAGAATTAAATTCACAAAGACCAGAGGTCTGCTCCACAGCTACACTGATCTTCTATCTATTGTCAGCTAAAAGAGGTCTGACTCTGTCCGTGTGGCGGTTAAAGTCCGTATTGAGCAAAGATCTTTAACAGTAAAGAGTCTCACTCCTGCGATCATGCATGTTCCAACAAACAAACCCACAATGAGTGGGATGTCAGCAATATAGAAGATCTTTGCAGCTCCAAAGCAGTCAAGCAGAGTAATTACCGAACATGACTTTTTAAGCACCTCTGCTTAAAAACAGGACGCTATGGCCTTCGCTTCAACATCACCCCCCCCCCCCATTTTGTTGGAATTTGCGACACTTTTCTCTATAAAATAAATGTAAGAAACACAAATAAGTATAACAAAATACATATTTACACATTATGATTACTTCATTTCTTATTGTCATTATATATATTATTTTATATTTTTATATTATACACTCAACAAAAATATAAACGCAACACTTTTGTTTTTGCTCCCATGTTTCATGAGATGGACTTGAAGATCTAAACTTCATTCCAGATACACAATATTACCATTCCTCTCAAACATTGTTCACAATCTGTCTAATGTGTGATAGTGAGCACTTCTGCTTTGCTGAGATAATCCATCCCACCTCACAGGTGTGCCACATCAAGATGCTGATCTGACATCATGATTAGTGCACAGGTGTACCTCAAACTGCCCACAATAAAAGGCCACCCTGAAATGTGCATTTTGTTTCTGCTTTATTGGCGGTCTGGGGACTCAGAACCAGTCAGTATCTGGTGTGACCACCATTTGCCTCATGCAGTGCAACACATCTTCTTCGCATAGAGTTTATCAGATTGTCTATTGTGGCCTGTGGCATGTTGGTCCACTCCTCTTCAATGGCTGTGCGAAGTTGCTGGATATTAGTGGGAACTGGTGCACGCTGTCGTATACGCCGGTCAAGCACATCCCAAACATGAGGTGGGATGGATTATCTCAGCAAAGCAGAAGTGCTCACTATCACACATTTAGACAGATTTGTGAACAATGTTTGAGAGGAATGGTAATATTGTGTATCTGGAATGAAGTTTAGATCTTCAAGTCCATCTCATGAAACATGGGAGCAAAAACAAAAGTGTTGCGTTTATATTTTTGTTGAGTGTATTAAGATGGTTCCAGATGCTCCAGGTAATTTCCCACAGATTTGTCCCACAATGGGCAAATTAAGAAAAGCTATATACATAATAAAATAAACTACCGATATTATGCAATACAATCAAAAAAGAGTTTACAGATTAACAATTACTGCACAGATGAGTGGAGGTAGAAGTGGTTTGTAGAAAACTGTACATAGTGCATCAAAAGAACAAATAAGTAATTTATTGTATAGTGTGGTGTGTGAATATTGCACCTATCAACCACCAATCCAGCTGTTCATCTGTGGAAAAATCTTCTGCCAGTGACTCTGAAACAGCATCTCAGTCTATAATCTTTTCTTATTATTTCAGAAATAGTCGCGCTGTAAAGGTCTGTTTTGTCCCTGAAGCTGCGCTACATGAAAGAAGCGCTGTTTACTGTGAGCGTCTGAGAGCGAGCTCCCCTGTTCATCAGGAACGTCTTCGACGTAACTTCCGGGTTAGCGTAACAAAACATAGCACCGCTAATAAGTCAAATAAAAGTTCCATAAATGTCTTCAGAAGACATCTTTGATACTCCACGTCAGAGGCACAAGGCTCTACAATTGGATATTTGATCCCCTTGTGATATCGCTCGATGGTCCGATTGGACACTGACTTGCCCGTAGAATAATACAGCCGGGTTAGGTCACACAGACATGCCTGAAGTGTCCTCTTTTCGAGGAAAAGAAACAGAACGTTTCTAGCTATTACTGTCCTGATATATGAGCGACTGTAAGACATATGCTCTCATGTCGTACACGATGTGGTCAACTCTGAAATAATCAAGATAATAATAATAAATAAAATATTGCCGCAAATTATAGGGGGGCTTTGGATTATTTTAGGGAGGCTGAAGCCCCCCTAAAATAGGGCTAGCGACGTCCACGAGTCTGGGTCTGATATTCAATGCGCCAACCTGAGAGATCATTGATTATGTCAGGAAATGTTTGCAGTGGAATTCTCTTGTTTGGACTAAGTGAAAGAGCAGATTTATGATTTTTTTTCTCTTAACCATTCTGTCCAGAGATTTACGAAATTATACTGTACTTCCACAGCTGAAGTTTGAAGATGTCCCCTGTGTCAAGTTTGCACATGTTCCTAAAGGTCACATTACCTGGTGACAAACTGCTTAGTCATGTCATAGATGCCTGTCTAATTGTTTTTTACATTCAATACTTCACAGCTGTCAGTGATCAGGTTTGTACTTGAGTAAGTTTCCCTTTGTTTCTTTGAAGTATATTTATGTAAATGACTTACCCATTGCTGTATGTAAATATGTATCTAATTATTGCATGAGGAGAAGATTGTTCTTTTCTTGGCTTTTGTGTGTATTTAAAACCAAGCCTCCTGCCAGCACCTTAAGGTGCATTAAGTCATCCATATCCATTCTGAGTTAGTCCAAAGGTGTTTTCATAACATACAGTATGTTAATGTATGCTCCGCTAACAGCAGGGATTTCTGGAACCATTTTAATTAGAGTCCCACGGGTTCCTGCTGTCTACTCCCTCCTACCTCCTGCTGCCTGGTACAACAGCAGAGCAGAAAAGGGAAATATCCCTAAGGAAATGCTGCTCTCGTCTCATCTGAGTAGAACTGTGGCAGCAATCTACTCAAATCTCCTCCCTCATGGGAATGCACTGCCATGCCCTCAGCCAAGGGTACTTAACCCTCAAAGGCTTAAACACATGAAAATAGATAACGTAGGAAATATCAGTGGATTCTATGGAGAATAGGTGTGTGGCGTGTGCCGACAAGATAGTACAAAGTTCTTGGAAAAGCTGAAAAGTTAACTTAAAAGACTCTCTCCATTCTCTGTCTATGTCACCCTAGAGTGAACTCTCCTCTGATGGTTCTTTCTCTGTTTACATCCTGTTCTGGTGGCTGGTTGATTGTGTATACTGTGTTTTGGATTACAGCACACCTGTTTCCAATGTAAGCAGCTTCATTTGTACGCTGGTGAGGACTGAGGCCGGATCCTGGGGACTTTCCCTGCCAGTGCAAACTGACCGTCCATCATGATTCAGCAACATTCACTTCACATCCTCAGCTAAACTCACTGGACCTCATTTGTCAAGAGCTCCAAACATTTGATATGCAAAGGTCTGACAGGTCCTGGACTAGAATTTAAAGTGTTGTTTATGCACTCCCCCGTCTGAAGTGCTCAGCACTAATTGCTTTGCAGTATTTGCTCCTCACCTCCCTGAGATCATTTGTCAATCAAAAAGTCAGTAGCACTGACTATTTTTATTGATATTTTGGGTGATGAAGTGCTGTATCTATCTTTGTTTTGTTTTTGTTTATTTTTTAAATACCATAAGCTACTGCTTATGTGTGCTACGTATAAGTGAGTTTCTTCTTGCTGGTGAAAGTTAGTATAGTGAAGACACAGGGGGAGCAGTAGAGTAGAATGGGTTAAATGATGCTTTTGAAAAGTAGCAGCAGAAGGTGGGGGTGACAGACAGTGATCTTAGTTTACGTATGACATACAGTCTCTTTGTGTGTTTTTGTGTGATGTTGACATGTTTAGCCTGTACTGCTGCCGGGTGCCCGGCATGATATCCCGAAGGAACTGCGGAGAAGACGCCAGGGAATGCAGGGCTGAAGTAAAGGTGAAGGCAAAGAGGAGGAGATATAAGCCTGCTGTTCCTTCAGTCATCATGGGGAGGAAATGACACAGTCTCACACGCGTAGATATTAACTTTGCGTGCGCAATCAAAGTGTCACATGCACGTAGATATTGATTTCACACGCACAATCACACTCTTCCACACGCAACATGACCAAAAGAGAGCAGGACTCCACCTGCGCTCTCGCTCTCTCTCACTCTACTCGTGAGGTGAATCTCTGCTCGCGCCTCATGGGCTACACATTCAAACTGTACCACACAGCCTGGTTCTGATCAGTTAGAATTAAACCCTGAATGCAGCATTGACCTTACAACAATAATGGCATTTTCAAATTTGAAAAGTACAAAAGTTTTCAAAAGCCAAATGTGTGAGACCTTATTTTATAAGGGCCACTAAGGTATTCACACAGTGGTCCAGCCTTTATTAGCCATCTCCATGGTGACTTCTCTTTTAATTTAACAATTCGTGCAAGCAGTTGCAATAAAACACCGTACCTTTGCACCCTGCACAAAGTGTTTTCATTTTTTTTACACTTACACATTTGAATGTGTAAAGGTATCAGCCTAATGCTTGACATTTTTCCCTTTGCCAGCTAATTATCTGCTCTTCAGGTTTCCTCTTATTTTAAAAGGACTCAAGTGATTTCCAATTTATTCCTCCTGGTGAGGTTAGCATATTTGCAGTCCAGGCTCTCACTTAAGTAACAGAATCTCTCAGTTCCTTTGCACACCCCATCACTGCCTGGCTGTCGGCAAATACAGTACATGGGAAAAATGTTATGTAGCATTTAAGTTAAAATAAGATGTGAGACACACTCATCCCCTTGTACTGGTACTGAATGTGGCAGTTCAGATGCAGCAACATGTGGGGGTGGGAGTGTACATATTTGACAGCATGCACACCAGTGGCCAAGGACAACATAGGGTCATTCAAATAGAAAAGAAGTGTTGACAATGTGGTGTATACCTAAACATGTCACTGCAGCATTTGGGGTGAAGTGACTAATTTGCAGTTCTATTGTATGTGCATATAAGGGATCTAAATATAACTGGATATTTATGTCAGCAGCAGACAGCCTGTACAGATGGCTCAGAGTGACGGATGAAGTTGAGCCCAGTGATATGACTTATTTAACTCTGTTAACCAATCGGTATGCACTATATAATATGAATTACTGTATGTGTCATTGATTTAGCTGAACTGATCAGAGGCATTGGCAGAATGGGTCGAGCAGAGCAACAACAGTATGCTGCTCCATTTGACTTCAATGTGCAGTAATAAGACTATAGCTCCTAAAATAGACTTGTTTGACTTGTTCCTGTGAGACTGCGATCACTAATCACTACACTGTTCTACCCTTTAGTAAACAAAAAATATTACACACTGGGCCCCAAGCTAATATCTGTCTATACGAATGTCTTATCAATATGATTGCGCATTCCTTGTTCTAATTTTGTTAGTTTCTATTGATTTTGCTGTGTTTTTGTGTGGTTCTCTTATTTTCAGTCTACAAATTCCACATGCATTGTCCTGTACCACAGGTTCACCGGGGGGCTGGAGCCTGGAGCTCAGCTACCAATCGGTGAGAGGTACACCGTCCTACAAGTCCTCCATTTTAGAGTCCCCAGTTACCCACACAAACACTCACATCGTTGGTATATGGGAGGAAGCTGGAATATCTGCAGAAAACCTACACAGGGACAGGGAAATTATTATATTGTAGGGTAATTTTTTTTTAAGAATTGCCTTCTGACTGTTTCAGAGTTCAGCACCTCCTTCCCTCTTGTCATCATGGAGTGCTCATTGGCACATCACAGTTTATTTTTGTTTTTTCTGCAGCATCAGTACATATCTTGCATGTTTTAAAGTGTACGCATCATGTTGACATCACTTCTACTTAAAGCCATTTTTGTTAGCATCTCTCCTGTTCTGGAGATTGTTACTCCTACAACAACAACAACGACACAACTGGACACAATTTTTCAAGTACAATGTTTTTCTTAAGGTTTCATACAATGTGTGTGTTAGTTGTATCATTATTAGTAAGAGTATTGGTATGCTAATCCAGTTCAGAACTGAGAAAGCGCTGCTGTAATTCAGCTGCTCTTCCTGTGGGGCCGGATGATGGATGCCTGCTCACCACTCTTGTTCCATGAGCTTCTATTGTAGTAAACATGATTGTCAACTCTCCCCCCTCCTTTCTTGTCAGGCGTGTTAAATCAGTGATGGGCTCTCATGCTCTGCAGATTTTCATTTCAAGTAAATGCCACAGAGGCTTATTTCACTGATTACTTTTACCTCCTCTGGTTGGAAGGTAATCATGGGAATCAGCTGGTGTGACACATGGCTGTCTCACACATTGTTGCCCATCTCCAATCTAAATACTGTGTCACAGCATTCCTCAATACCAACCCTTTTCATCAGTGTGAAAATTTATCAAAAAGTTATTGACTGCTGATATAAATGTAAATAATATTCAAGCATGGATGTCAACCCAGGTCTGGATATATACAATATTCATTTTGCTCATCACCAACTGGTTCAGTAAATGCACCAATAAGATCAATGTTGCCATTCCACTTTTTTTGTTTTGTTTTGTTTTACAAATTTTATTGTCACTGGGAGAGTTCCTCTGCTTCTTTCTTCCCTCTCCACGGTTACCGGTCCTTCTTCGACCCTTCCATCTATCTGCTCGCCACGCCCTGCCCTTTCTGTCTTTCTGTTCCATGGATCTTTCACCCAGCTGAGCTCATTTTACAACATCAGTCAGAGAGGGAAACAATTACAGGACATATAGAGAGAGGGAAATGCATGTAACAACTTTAAATTATCCAAAGTCACTACAAAACACACATCATGTTCACAGTTCAGGAAGAAATCCAATAAAAGACATATCTCAAAGCAAGGGGCTATTTAAATGCTAATCAATATAGTAGAAATGACAGTATAGATCTGTACAATAATGTACAAATAATGTACAATGACAGACCTGACTGGCCCCATGAGTTCTAAATGAAACACCAGCCTGTTGCTATTTTACATTATAGGCTGCCGTGACTCAAATCTAAAAACACCAGAGCTTCACCTAGTAACAGTAGGGTTGTTATGGCTGTACAATGAAATCAATAGGGACAGACTGGCCTTGCTCACTTATACTACACACTCCCCACTTCACTCCAATCAGCGTTGACTTGTTCTGCTTCATTACTCTCAGCCAGGCAGCTGCTTCTCTTCCTCTCTGTTCCGTCTTCTCATTTGTCTCTCCCAGTCTGTCTTTCTCACTCCCAACTCTTCTTATGTTTCATCTGCGTAATCTCTGCAAGTTGGTTCAATCTAGTGAAATTGAGTTTTGGTGCTGCTAGTGGTGGAAGGTTTGCTGGAAGCTGTAATCAATACAAGGGAGCCATGGGGCCATTATGAAAATCAAGGGGCATTAAAGGTGCAGTGCTGTACTTATAGCCACATCACACTTTCATGTAAATTATTAATCACCTGTTCTTCAATATTAACATGTAAAATGTGGATATTGCAGATATAGACAAGTACATACACACATGCAGTTGATGAACACCTTCAATTTAAAAGATTTTTTGTCAAATAAAAGTGCACTTTGTTGTAAAAATGTTGGAGAACAGGACTCTTTGTCTCGCTAAATTGAACACCATTTAAACATTTTTCCACAAGCCACAATGAGAGGGGATTTACTTCAACATCTGTGAACAGTCCCAAGGCCAGACAAAATCAGGCAAATGGCCACTAATGTCATGTGCAGTGCAAAATAGGACACAAACACAGAAAGTGAAGTAAACAAAAGGTGAGCTTTATTAAAAGCCAAACTGTCCAGAAGGTAAGAAAAACTCAAACTAAAACAAAATCCAAAACAACTCAAAAACCACAAAGTAAAAAAGAAAAGGAAAACAAAATCAACCAACCAACAAGAGATAATCCAGGGGAGGACGGGAGGAATACGTAGGACGAAATGACAATCTTACCTGGACGACCAGGTAAGACGGTGAGCACGGCACGGGGAGTGACAAACAATGAGGAGCACAGGACTTAAATAGAGGCTGAGACAAGACACAGGTGAGAATAATCAGGGAGGAGCAGGTAATTACATAAACAAGGAAGACACACAGGAAGGACAGGACCTAAAAGCAAAACAGGAAGCACGAAACAACATTACAACACATGAGGGAGGACAGGAGAAAACACAACGAGGGAGGTGAGGACAGGAAGGGTAACACTAAATAACGATACAAACAAGGAAGGACGAGGCAGGGAGGATAATACAACAAAAACAGATGACTAATAGAACACAAAAGATCAAATGGGGCCTGACTCCATGGTGGGGCTCCAGGTGCCCTGTTCTGGGGGAAGAGTCTCAAGGGTTCCTTTGTTTGTTTTCTCCAGTCTATAAATTGAGTTAGTCTGGAGCTTTCCCCAAAACCTACCAACCCTACCAAGAGTATGCAGATCTAGACAACATAGCTCAGGAGGATCACAAGACCATGCAAGCCCTTCTGCTGCGTCAAGGCCTGGATCCTAGAATCAGAATCAGAATCAGAAATACGTTCTTAATCCCAGGGGGAAATTGCTTACATTCTAGGTGCTCCGTGCATGATCAGAAACAGGTTAGAAATATAAAATAAGGTAAGGTAAATTAGCAAGTAAATTAAAAAAATACAATTCTTAACAAATAGTAAAAAATCAAGTAAAAAGAATGGTAGTAATATATAATATAACTGGAATACTGCAAGCAAGTAAAATATAACAGCATTAATGAATCAATCTAATATGGATATAATAAGACGTGTTAGATCAGACTGTCTGATCTCAGAGGGAGGAGTTGTTCAGTTTGATGGCCACAGGAAGGAATGACCTTCTGTCGCACTCAGTGGTGCATTTTGAGATGCAAAGGAAGGAAATGGAAGGCCTTGGTATCCCCCTGGATGAGCTGCCCATATGAGAGGAAACAAATGAATGGATGAATTACTGAAATGCTTATAATCTAAATAATGATTATTTATTATTGCATAAAGTTATTATTATAAATTATCAATAATAAACAAAATGGTAAATATTGTTTATAGACAGGTTAGGTCTGCTGACCAGCTGAGCTCAGAGCTCACAGGCCAGGACTTTAGAATGTTTGAATTTACTCTGCTGACAATACGCAAACAAGCTGCATGTGTGTACACCAGTGTTAATTTTGGCAGCAATTTCGGATTTAGTTTTTATTTTAGTCTTGTGACTAAAATGTCATTTGATTTTAGTCACGTTTTAGTCATCAACATTTTTAAAGTTTTAGTCTAGTTTTAGTCGACTAAATATCAAATAATTTTAGTCGACTAAATCTGCCGTGGATTTAGTCGACTAAAATTCTATGATATATATTTTTCATGAAATATTTAAGGTTTGATTGTGCAATAAAAACAGGCACAGCTTTAACTTGTGTTATTTGAAACAAACATCTCTTTATTTAATTGCTATTACCTTTTCACAAAAGCAGCAGTGAACAGTGAGCTGCTCTCCCTGAATACACTGTTCAGTCATGACCTTCTTCATGAATCCTCCATAACTACAGCAAAACACTTCAGTGACAACTTAGAAACAGGTCGCATGCTGTAAAACCATCAGCAGCGGTGTCTTCATTTATAGATTTTGTCACGTGTATCTTTGAACGGAAGTTAGGATGACTCGTCTGCAAATGTCGCTTCAGGTTTATTGTTTTTACCGCTGATAGTCGCTCCGCACGGTTTGTAAACCGTCTTGATTGTCTTGAAATTAAACGTGTCTGTGTGTCTGTTCTCCCGTTTTGTGTGACCATGAGGACGCCTTCTTCCAGCATCGCGGAGCAACGTCCTTACACAGAGAGAGCACTTCTGATTGGCTCTCTGCCGCCGTCTCCTGATTCGTCCCTCCCTTTCCACAAACAAAATTTGCTCTGATTGGATCTCGTCTCCATCAATAATTTCGTCTCGTTTTTATTCGTTGACGAAAGTGTCAATCCATTTCGTCTTCGTTTTTGGCACCGTGCGTTAGTTTTTATTTAGTTATCGTCTCGTTTTTACCAGCAAAAAAAGGTCGTTAACGAAAACTATGACGAAAATGATTCGTCAACAAAATTAACACTGGTGTACACACAAAGAAGTTTAATCCCTGCACACACTGGACAAACAGTTCCCATAATGCACAGCACATAGTAAAGTACAAAAGAAAAACAGAAGCATTCTGCTGTAAACAGGCACTGTGACCTCCTGATATATGAAGTTTATGTATCATAAGCTACCATCAATCCATAGGGGCATTGTGTGCATTGAAGCAGCAGCTTTGGAGTACTCTAAATAGGAGATGATCACAAGGTAAATATTATATATCATATATATCATATCATATCATATATTACATACTGTGAAATAAACTGAAACCATAAATGTAGATCTACACGACTTACACTGGCAATTAAAGTGTGAAAAATAGGTCCTGCTCCCTCATGGGTTCTTATGGAGCTGTGCTACATGAACATCAGCAAAAATCTATGATAACACACCAAAAAAAGAACTGTGTGATCTTCAACACACACACAGAACACCACACACAAGTGCAGTTGCAGGTAATGTGATATGCTTAAATGTATTGTGCTTGCCTTTCATGATACTAGTCATCAAAATACAAAAAAAAATACAAAAAAACATTGCAATTAAAATAGGGCCTTCACACCACTCGGTGCTCGAGCCCTAATTACTAAGTAATAGGATTTTGCTATGCTATTGCTCTAAAAAAAAAAAAAAAAATATGTTACATATTTTTTTTTAGACTTCCACACTCTTAAAAATGTACTTATATTATATCTCAGAAAGCAATTTTTTCCCATGCCTACTGTTTTTCTAACAGCCATCATTGACACACGTGGCCAGCAGTCACATGACAAAAATTCAGTATTTGCTGATCTAAATCTTAATGAAAAATTGTTTTGTAAACACTGTAATAATGTAAATAGAAACAAAAAAAAACATACTACAGAGCTCCTAGAAGAAGCACCAAAAACATGGGTTTGTGGGTGTTTACCCCAAACATTTCAAGAAATAAAAAAAGGTTCTAGAACACATAGTGGTTACGCTTTAATTTGCTGGACCTTGAGTAGTGTAAATGTTTGACATTCGGGAATCCCTGAGTTTTTAAAGACATTACAGTGCTTTTTAAGGTAAGCGCAGGTGGCTTAACACATAAATCTGTGCAGTCTCAGTGGGACCCTTGACCATTTAATTCATCCATTGCAAATAGGAATCCATTCATCATCATTTGCTTTTGTTCACCTTATTTTTTTAACACATTTCCCTCAAAGGTCACATAAAGTTCTTACTGTCAGCATCAGCACAATTATTACATTTGGAGACAGACTTTATTTTCACACCCAAAGTTGGAGTGGACTAGACCATTATCTGTAATAGTGTTTTAGAGGGTTCTGACACATCCAGGCCAGGACATTTACAGAAGATGGCCTAAAAACCTGTAAAGTGATGGTGCACTACACTGGTAACAGTAATCATGAAACAGTTTTCAGGCTGAATCACTCAAATATAAAGTCAGTACACTGAAATGTTGACATGTCAGGTGATGGATTGACAGGAAATTCGGGGAGGACATGGTCAAATCATGGCCACTGCTGTAAGTTAGTGTTAGTTATCTAAGAAAAGCTAATTGATCATTTTAAGTCAGTTGCCTTAAGTAAAAATGTTTGCTGCGCTTACTGGTAAGGTAAGTTTGTGGCCTGAACAATATATAACAATAATCAGTGCTGTGCATCAAGGTCAGTGCTCAATGGAAGGTCTGGGGGGAGGAAAATCAACAGGTTATTAGTTTTCTAATCCACATATTATGGTGGCCCTGAAGGTCAAAACACAACGACATTTTAGAAAACACAACGACATTTCAGAAAACACAACAGCATTTCACAAAACATGACGTTTCAGAAAACGGAAAGGGTAGGGACAACACTCATCTCTGATTGGACAGAACCCACGCTAAAAATAACCTGATGTGATTGGTTGTTTCGCTGCCAGTCAAGAACTGACGCTTTGTGAATGGTCAGCTACCTGGTTTGACTCTGTGATGCGCTTTGGCTGACACAGAGTACACAGAGAGAGCAGAAAACATGGACTGTCCACATTGCGGGAAAAGATGACTCATTGCCAAATTTCTGCATTAGTCGTGGAAAGACCCTGGCATTATTTAAAGAGGCCGCCAGGACACGCGATGAGGACGCCGCAGGATCAACTTCAGGTGAAATATCGTGTTTAACATGCAAGAGTTTAATATGTTTAATATGCACGACACTTATATAACACATGGAGTACAAAAACACAACCCAGGCCACATAGCTAGGTTGTCAAAACTAGTTTTTTTCTCTGTTTTGTGTAGCTGCGTCAGATGCAGCCCAAAAAATTCCTTCACTGAAGACCTTCCTCGAATATAGGAGGAAGAATCACATCATAACAATGATGAGATAGGGAGAGCTCTTCATGAGGTATGGCGAGAGAGTACACTGGTCATTAAATTAAATGCTTAGAAGTGCAGTATGTCTTGTCAAGTGTACAGAAACACCCCTTATTCAAATGACTGACGTGTGCAGCAATCTGTAATGCTGAAGAGTAATCATTACTGAAAACACTGAATGAAACTGTCATTGGACTACTTTTTACATGATGTTTGTCTCAGCAGTGTAGTGATATCCAATATTAAAATTAGCAGTTGTAAATTTCTTTGATGGTTGTGTTTGTATTTTCCATTAAGATCGAGTTGGCACATTCTTTGACGTCGCTGCAAGATGCGTTACTGAAGCACAGCACACCTTTCTTCAAACTGCTGGATGCTTCAGACATGTCAGCTCTTTGGATGAAAAACACACCATTGTGTCAGAATACCTTACGTGGTACGTAGAGAAGGTTGAAGCAAGGCGTCTGGACTTGTAGAGTTTTCTAGAAGACGTTTCGCTGCTCATCCAAGCAGCTTCATCGGTTCTAACTGTTTCGTGGGGAAACATGGTTTATATGTGGTTACAGACCTATGTGGGTGGGTCTGGGTAAAACTTAAAAAACTTACAAACAATAGCACTAAATGTTTCCATACTTACCTGTGATGTTCTGGCTGACTGGGCCAGGTGTGTCTAATGACTGGCTAACGACTATGAAACTGCTGGAGGGGGACTGGTTGACAGCCCTTTGTTCTTACTGTGAGTATGTGCAAACTTCCTGGGAATGGATGGAATCACTGCATTGTATGTGGTGGAAAGATGATGTCTGAGGCCACCACCTCTGTAAGCTTACTTAAGTAAGAATAAATCTGACCTAACGTAATGCTGACCTTTTTTTTTTCCTGGTGGGACAGCAAAATGCTTCCATGATTTATACAGTAGTTATATTCACCACAAAATGCATACAATATACCTGTGAGGTAGAGAGTACAGCTCATCAAGAATTCCACCAGGACAAGAGGCAAGTCTGGAGGGCCTGATTCTGTGTCTGTTCCAGAGGTGAACACATTTATCCAGGTCTGCCTGAAGAACTGTCATGAAACAGAACCGTAGAAGACACTGGTGCTCATGGGTGTCATTGAAGTGTCCTTGGTCTCTTAAATCAGCAAACAGATCCATCCAGAACTGGCCCCTAGGGATTAACAGGGATGCAAATTAATCTTCACACAAATATGATGTAGGTTGTAAATTAGTATTCACATTTAAGGCTACTTTATACACCGATGAAGAATTGACATGTCAATTTGTGTCACTGTGCACGAAATAATTAAAAATTCCATGACTATTTCATGTTATGAGACTGGGCTGGTTGGACACATTGTTTACGCTACATGTTCCACACACTTCCATTAACATCACTAAGAGTAACTTGTGAAGTTGAAGGGGCCTACACAATACTTCTGATTGAACTGTTAAAAATTTTTTTAACAGTGTGGGTAAAACTCAAATTTGAGAGGCTAACTGGTGCATTGTTAAGCAAAGCAACTTATGTCCATTCTGACAGAAACATACTGTTGCCATAGAAGCCAGAAGAAGACATACATACCTCTGTTTTCTGAGCATCGACCACCAGGACTCAATGGTTACTCATAGAAGAGCCAAACATATGGCTTCTGGCACCAGCGTAGTAATCGCTGTGGTCATGGCGAAGAGTGCACTGCACGGCAGCCATTAAGCCATTCTCTGTTCCACAGTCTGTGCGCAGTCTCATGGGAACAATGCCAATGTTTTTACGTAATGCAGTCTATGAAGTAGTTTTTTATCACTTCTGGGTTGCTGTTTAATGGCCTACATTTAAGCCACATTATTTTGTGGGAGAACCCATCTATACAGCCAGATATCCACACATAATTTGGATCCATGGAATATTATATGCGTCTAACAAACCTATGACACATCCTGCACAATGTTCTGCGTGGGTTGAACAAACACAGGGGTAGCATCAATGGGGGAGAGACTGAAATACACAATAGAAAACAATACACAGATGCAAAGAATCAGGGCGGGGCAGGCAATAACAAAGGAGGAAAGACACTAGGAAGTAAAACTGGCAGAACAAAGACCACAACCCGTGGACACACAAATACTCCCTAAAACAACTAGAAATACAAGTAGAAACCAAGGAACACAAAAAGACAAATGCAACAGAACCAGGGATCATGACAATAACAATGTGTTTTATACTGAAAAAAGCACTACAGTATTCTGCAAAAAAAGTGGTACAGAGTCACAAAACTACAATCGGACATTTAGTTTTGCTCATGTTTCAAAATCCATAGGGCATTGTGGTGACAGTGGAGCAATCCAGTTAGCTAAGCACCTCTGTTCTGCCTGTTTATCAACCAAAACCTTCTAAACAACAGGCAATGCTGTAGTGCAACTGTTGAGGGGGTTGCAAATGTAAAAATAACCTTTCTGCGGTTCTTGGTGTAAGTGATCATAAGTTTTTTTCTACATATTACACACACCACAAATTCAAGTAGATGATTAATAAATCCATTTTATAAAAATTCATGAACTGTTAATTTTAACAGTTACAATCCTAAGAAAGTGCTAAGTAGGTAAAATTGACCCTGTGGCGGTTGCAGTGCATGGTTGCGTGTTTACAATTCACTGCTGCTGTCTGCACACAGCGGCCTGATGCGTGTACACACAAACACACAGACACATGTGCGCACATGGTGAGCACACTCCCACCATTGCATAGAGAGCATGTGTTGTTTTGCTCACCATTGCTCATGACAGTTAAATAGACTGAACTCCATTGACTACGCTAAGCTAAGCTAAGATAAGCTAAGCTAAGCTAAGCTAAGCTAAGCTAACATTACTGATGCCAGCAGTTTTTGTTTAATTTTGCCAATCAAATATCGTATTTACATCCCGTAAGCCATGATGGGACCGGGAGCTTTGCTCACAATTGGATGCAGAGTGGTGGTGTGGGTCTGCTCTAACTGCAGCTAAAACTCACTAGAAAGTCACTAGATTTGTCACTAGTTGCTTTTGATACAAAAATATTTAGAAAGTTGCCAAATTTAGAGAGAGTCGCCAAGTTGGCAACACTCGTCTCCATGTTGCGGTATAAAAAAATGTCCTGAACCGAACAAAACACATGCCTAAAGACTAAAGACTGCACAGACAATGTTAAATACACACTACAGAAAATGTATCTAAACTGAGTCAACAGACGGAGGTCGGGATCACACTTCTCACTGAACAGCATCATTGGAAGTTTCATGTGGAATTTGGAGGCCAAACATTTACTACCACAAACACTTGAGCCAGTTTTTCATGAGTCACTTGCCCTTCTGTCCTAAAACTCTTATTTGTCCCGGCTGTCAGTGGAAGAGAAGCAGCTGGGGACTCCATGTGTTTTTGTGGACACACATGGCAGTCCTCACCCAGTCTCCTCAGGTCAGCAGAGAGAGCAGGCATAAATGAAGTCTGTGGGAGTCATTGGATATGAACAACTACAGCGAATCTGGAGGAAAACGAGGAAGTTTTTTTCCCCTCTACTTCTAACACTTGTTGACTTTCACTTCAATTCAGTTTTATGCACTCTGTTGTTCTCCAGCTTTTGTCTCCTTTCTCTTTTTATAAAGAGATACATTTATATCAACATCACCCTCAATGATTTTGCTTTTTAGTCTCTGTAAACTCATTGTATACATGGCATTTGCTGAGTGAGTTTGCTATATTTCTGGGAAAGTGTTAATGTTGAGACAATCTCCATCTGATTAAAAGACATTTGCTTATGGTAGTTTGCCTGGTTGATTGCTCTAATTGTTCCATTCTGCTGTATATTTATTTCTAGAGCAGGGCCTTGTGCGACTGATGGTGGAAAAGTAAAAAAAATATAGTATAGTATAGTGTAGTAGAAAAAATGGAAAAACCAAGGAGGTCTCCTTGTGACCATGTCACATATAGATGCACGGTCAGGGTCATGACCAATATATATCTATAAACAAAATTCTTCAGTAGCGGGAATTTGCAGTCACTCCTTTTCAGTCGGTTCACTCCTTTTCAGTCAGCAAGAGCTATTTTAGATGCAAATGTGGGAATTGTAACCTGGCGAACCAAGACCTTTTTTTAAATGTCCTAATCTAGACGAGAGGTTTTTATACCTCAACAAAGTAGCTTTAATGTTTTAACCCTAATAGTAGTTTTATTGCTAAGTACGAAGTGGCACCAAAACCTAACCACAGAGGAAGATGCTTTACTGAAAGCAAAAAGGCCACCTGATGGTGATGTCTAAATGTAACGATGTTTAGACATCCATACGTGCTGGGGTGTCAAGAAAATCATCTGGATTTGTCATTCCAAATTAGAAATAGATAATTTCTAAGCTAAAATGTGCAAAAGGTGAGATAATACAGGGTCTGTGTTGGAGGAGGTTTTTTAATCGATTTTTTAAGCTACTAATATGACATTTCTGTTGACTCAACTCATTGTTTGTGAAAGACAAATGGGTAGACATAGGTAGCAAAAAAGGTGTAAAAAAAGTGATTACAGACTGAACAAGAAAGACTGATTGGACCTTTATTACTTATGACTGAATAGTGTGCAATAATGGCAATAGTTTCCTGATGGTCTCTGACAGGTTACTGGGCTGACATATTTCCATCAGTAACATTCGTATGGATGCATGTTTTCCTTTATGATTTGTGTCACCTTTAATACTTCAGAGAAAGAAATAATACAGCACACACTGTTGTATTTGTGTGTGTGTGTTTGTCATTATTCTGTCTACTAGCAACATGCACAATTTCTCATTTTCTTTGAAGCGGTTGTTTTTTTACTATTGCAGAAAAAGACTCCCATAATTGGGATAGATATAAGATTATATTGTGTTTCAGAAGAGGGCTTTGATATCACTGATAGTAAGTTGGCTTTTCCGACTTTGATTAGACATGAAAGCGCCATCGGCACAATGTGGCACAGCAGCGAGCATGGGCTTGCTTCGTGTTTTTTTTTTTAATGACGTTTGCATTTTTCGATTTGCATAATATGTTGCAGTAAATAAGCTTTTGCTTTAGATCAAAAATATATTCATGCATTTATGTATATCTATCACAGACTGAGCAGAAACGGGCTGTGATGATTACTTTCCGAGCTGACATGGAAGCCAAATTAAAGTTTGATTACAAAGCTTGTCGAATGTTGCAGTGTTTGTACCTTATGGAGGTTTAGCTTTGACTGAGCTGGTCACATTGAAAGTAAATGGTGTTGTTGTCTCTGTTTGACTTTCTAGCTGTGCCTTTTGAGTGTTTCTCAGCTTTTAAAGCGCACAGGCTTTTTGGATGTGAATGTGAAGCTGAGAACCACAAATCTTTTTCAAACAGATTCAGGGAGAAGGCTATTTTGCCTCTCCCTCACTCAGTCACTGACACAGACACACTGTACTTGTCATTGAACATAAAGGGAGCATGTAAATAATAGCTCAGATGGAACTGAGGGTTTTGCGAGGTGAGGCTGTTGAACCTAAAAGGATGTGGAGGAGCTACAGTCAGGATTGCTGTGCTTTGTTTACAGCTTAAAGGTGTGTGTGTGTGTGTGTGTGTGTGTGTGAAAGATTGTGTGTGTGTGTAAGCTGGTGAGAGCATTGTGGGTGAGCATCATTTTATTTAGTACATTCAATTAACCCAGCATGCCCACTGAATATCAGTGGTGGATAGGGTTTGTTTTAAGAGCTGGATCGGGAGCCAAGTTAGTAACTGTAAATTGTGTAAAGAGTGTTTATTTATTTCATGCTGTTGGGATATCAGCCCTTGCCATGTTGTATTTATTCATTTCTGTTTCTTTTTTTAACATTATTGTCTGTTCTTCCTGTTCCCTGGGAGTTTAGCAATGCTCACTGTAAACATTCTTTATATTTGTGGATTTTCCTTGAGTGTCAGTGTTTATGTAAGAGCTGCATCCTTTTTGGGTTTGATTCTCTTTTCTGAGCTCAAAGATGTCCAAATCTGGCTGGTGATCTGTCACTCTTCTCTCTGTTACTTATCTCCTAAGGCTGCACACTGCTCTTCAGACTTTCAGTATCTGGATTATAAATTTATATATTATGGTCATATGATTTTACAGCTACCACTCCTAAATTTGAAAAAAAAAAACTGTGGTGAGTGATCTGCATACTCAAAGTGCTCTAGATTCATTCTTTCACATGCCAACATGTCAGTGGAAATAACTTAACGTTAACTGTCTAGCCAATAAACACCCGGCATGCAGCCAGGAGGATCGACCCGCTAACCTGACGGTTAGGGGACAACAGCTCTCACGTGAGAGAGTGGTCCAACGATGTCATACATTATGGATGAGGCAGTCTATGTGTCAGGGTGTAGCGACATTGTGATTGACATGCAGGCATCCACAGTAAGATTCAAATCTTCCTTGCTGGTTCTTGTTGTGATACAAGAACAGTCCAGATGAGTGGTTCTCAACCTTTTTTCCTTGAAGCCCCCCTTGCCTGTGTCAGAGACAAGCCGGGCCCCCCAACCCCAATTCCTACACAGGTCTAGCCTGAAGGTTGCTTATGCAAATTCAGAGGTCAAAGGTAATAAATAGCTTAATAAATTTATATATGGACCAAAAATGTGTTTTGATTTGGATTATTTTTGGGTGTGTTATTGGGATTTTATAAAATTAATGTGCACAAATATAATTTTGGTAACCTCACAACATCACCGCAGACAAAATTGTGTGCACCCCTGCTGCGCACCCCCTGAGATCTCAACTGCCCCTCAGAGGGGGACGTGGACCCCAGGTTCGAAATCAATGGTCTAAATGATAATATGTACCGAAAACATTATGCTGTTAAAATCCTTTATACTATACACTATAATGTTACCTGTATGGGTTGTGAATATTATCATGTCAGGCTGTTTTCTTGCTTGGCAGTCTCTCACAAGCTTCTCTCAAATGTTACCAGGGGGAACTTTTATAAGCTGTTATTGTGTTTTTAACTTGGTCAAAGTATAAGCTTCTTGTGGTGTGCTTCTTGTTTTTGTCGACATAATTACTCCTCCTTGGCTCCACCTGAACCGCAGCTCACCTTAACACTAAATGGAGTAATTAGCCTGCGGAGACCACCTACACCTACACCAGGCTACAAATAGAACCTAACCCACAGAGAACGTCTGGCATCACACTGTGCTGTGAACCATGGTTAGACAGATCTAATGAATGGAGCCTGTGTGTGTATGTGTATGTTGGTCCAACGCCTGGTGGGGACGTAAAACCAAGTGCACACCCAACTCATAAGGACTCCTGAGGGTAAAGATTGAGTTTAGAGATTAAGGTTAGGGTGCTTGTGATGGGTATAAGGTTAGGGTTAGAGGCTATAGATGGTAGATGGTGTGTCCCCATGGGATAGAGGTATATGTGTGTTTACATATGTGTGGATGTACTGTGGATGGGCATGTGGAAGAAGAAGATAAATGGAATCACTAGTGAGGATGGGGCTTCAGTCTGCATAGGTCCATCACTCGACTAATACAGAGAGACCATGTTAAGGTTATTTGGTAAAAGACACTTCTTATTCAATCAAAACAACATTCATAGTCCCTCCAACCAGAAGACCTGAAAAAAAGACTCGGAAAACAGACTCTCAGCAGGAGCTGAGGTTTTTAACACATTACAAATGTCATCTGTATCTGGATATACACTCAACAAATATATAAACGCAACACTTTTGTTTTTGCTCCCATGTTTCATGAGATGGACTTAAAGATCTAAACTTCATTCCAGATACACAATATTACCATTCCTCTCAAACATTGTTCACAAATCTGTCTAAATGTGTGATAGTGAGCACTTCTGCTTTGCTGAGATAATCCATCCCACCTCACAGGTGTGCCACATCAAGATGCTGATCTGACATCATGATTAGTGCACAGGTGTACCTTAAACTGCCCACAATAAAAGGCCACCCTGAAATGTGCATTTTGTTTCTGCTTTATTGGCGGTCTGGGGACTCAGAACCAGTCAGTATCTGGTGTGACCACCATTTGCCTCATGCAGTGCAACACATCTTCTTCGCATAGAGTTTATCAGATTGTCTATTGTGGCCTGTGGAATGTTGGTCCACTCCTCTTCAATGGCTGTGCGAAGTTGCTGGATATTAGTGGGAACTGGTGCACGCTGTCGTATACGCCGGTCAAGCACATCCCAAACATGTTCAATGGGTGACATGTCCGGTGAGTATGCTGGCCATGCAAGAACTGGGACATTTTCAGCTTCCAAGAATTGTATACAGATCCTTGCAACATGGGGCCGTGCATTATCTTGCTGAAACATGAGGTGATGTTCATGGATGTATGGCACAACAATGGGCCTCAGGATCTCATCACGGTATCTCTGTGCATTCAAAATGCCATCAATAAAATGCACCTGTGTTCTTCGTCCATAACAGATGCCTGCCCATACCATGACCCCACCACCACCATGGGCCACTCGATCCACAACATTGACATCAGCAAAGCGCTCACCCACACGACGCCACACACGCTGTCTGCCATCTGCCCTGAACAATGTAAACCGAGATTGATCCGTGAAGAGAACACCTCTCCAACGTGCTAGACGCCATCGAATGTGAGCATTTGCCCACTCAAGTCTGTTACGGCGTCCCTGAGACGGTTTCTGACAGTTTGTGCAGAAATTGTTTGGTTATGCAAACCAATTGTTTCAGCAGCTGTCTGAGTGGCTGGTCTCAGACGATCTCGGAGGTGAACCTGCTGGATGTGGAGGTCCTGGGCTGGTGTGGTTACTCGTGGTCTGCGGTTGTGAGGCCGGTTGGATGTACTGCCATATTCTCTGAAACGCCTTTGGAGACGGCTTATGGTGGAGAAATGAACATTCAATGCACGAGCAACAGATCTGGTTGACATTCCTGCTGTCAGCATGCCAATTGCACACTCCCTCAATGCTTGTGGCATCTGTGGCATTTTGCTGTGAGACAAAACTGCACATTTCAGGGTGGCCTTTTATTGTGGGCAGTTTGAGGTACACCTGTGCACTAATCATGATGTCAGATCAGCATCTTGATGTGGCACACCTGTGAGGTGGGATGGATTATCTCAGCAAAGCAGAAGTGCTCACTATCACACATTTAGACAGATTTGTGAACAATGTTTGAGAGGAATGGTAATATTGTGTATCTGGAATGAAGTTTAGATCTTCAAGTCCATCTCATGAAATATGGGAGCAAAAACAAAAGTGTTGCGTTTATATTTTTGTTGAGTGTACTTTGTCTTCCATTAAATTCTCCTGCAGTGTTTTTTTTTTTTTTTTTTTTGCAAATGGGCAGGGCAAAAAGGCTCTACAACGCCCCCTTGAAATTTTCAGAACCCCCCTTACATTTGGCTTAGTTTGGAATAGCTGCAAGAAAATTAGTACACGTTTATCATACCAAGATGCACCAAAAAGCCTCTTGACACCATGACGTTTACATTTGGGTTTTTGATGCACTTAACGACCTTCTATGATCATGAAAATTCATACACACGTTCACAGGGGCGTGTCCTAGCAACTGATGGGGTCTCGTAAGTGCGCGGGCAAAATGGCAGACTTTCTGCACGTGGTCAGAGCTCCGCCCTGAACGTCTCTATGTCATCATGATCTGTGCCGCTCATGGCGCTCTCTTGTGGTGGAGACAGGAAGTGCCATGTTCTACACTGACATGCACTGATTTCTCACTGTTTAATCCTCGCCCGTCATTACACAGCCAAATGAGGATCACAGATTTGAAGTCCCACAGAGACACCTGTGTGGTTTCCTGCATCAGGCTGCCCGTGGTGGTGGCGACTGTTGAACCTTCGCCATCAAACATTAACTGCTTATAACTTCGCTGTACATCGTCCTAACGTCCTCAAATTTTTTTCATGCCATAACGGTCCATCCCCGGACGCGTCTGCATGCTCATGGGTCACCTGCACAGCGCCACCTACAGGAAACCGGAAGTAACTGCTTCTTGACAATTTTCATGTATAAATCAAATGTTTTTTGAGGTTTGATGCACAGACAGGTCTCCATTATTCTCATGGGGCCTGGCTCCACCCAGTGGACACATTGGGTACTGCAGCTGGTATAACTCCACCACAGATGCTCCTAAAATCCTCAAATTTTTTACATGTGACAGACCCAACCCCGACCATGTGTAGATCTGTGGACAACGCCACCTGCTGTAAACAGGAGGTTACTGCATACTAATTTTTACATATATTGACAGATTTGTTGCACTGACATGTCTCTACTTGTGTCTGCCGCTTTTTCCCCAATGCTGGCAAAATTGCCGCAGCTCGTGGGGGGGCAGGGGAGAGAAGGGACGCCGTGGAGGGGAGGGGGTGGTCCTGTGGAGTGCGAGGGCCCGATCATCACTGCTTGCAGCTATAATTATTATTATTATTTTGAATCTGAAGGCATTCTGTGCCCTAGAACTTGTCCCTGAACTTGTCCCTGCCTTTTTTGCATGGAGTAACAAAACCTCAGCATTCTGTGTTTGCATGTTTTCCTCTTGTGATCCATGTGTAGTTTTTGTGGTTTACACCTCGTAACACTCTTGCATAGACATCACAGCATACACGGCAACATCTGATTCATTGACACAAAGGCTGCTCAGTTGATTCGAGCACAGGCGTGTAGTGTGAGACAGCAGCCTGAGGTGTTCATCAATCATTCTGTAAGCAGTCTTTACAGTTTGACCACGGCCTCTCTCACTCTCTGTTTTCATTTTCCTCCCCCTCTTCTTTTCATCTCTGTTCACTGGTTTATTCCAGCTACTTTGTGTTTTACAATTAATATTTTTTCAGTTATTGCTGCACTTGCTTTTTAAGTAACATACACACGCGACACTGATGAGCTGAGAGAAAGTGTAGATAGTAAAGTAAAACAATATCTAATTAAAAACCATAAAAGTTTAAAAAATAAAATATTCACAATAAAAATACAAAAATATGAAATATAATTAGATAAAAACCAGTGATGTCATATGTAAAACCACGATTCCAATGCGAAGGCAGTGGCATATATATACAATTTGGTGATTTATGTGTATTTTATATATTACACTGACCACATGATAACAGGCTGTCAGCAGTAAAAGTATGAATGTAAATATATTTATTTAAGTGTGATTGTGATTAGGCTGCAGTTGTTTTGAATATATCTCTGCCACTGCCTTTGTATGAGCCACTATTAAGCTTTCTCTATCCTGATTGATGCTAATGGCTATTTACATTTGCCTTGGCAGCACTCCCAACAAAACAGAGTTTGATTACATGTTTGGATGGAAGAAGAATTACCCTCAGAGTTCACTGTCATAACACACAGATAAGCTCTAATAATGCCAGTGTCTGTTGGGAAAATAAAACCATCTGGCTGCTAATGCCATTCACTGGAGTCATATTTATATCTCAAATTTCTTTATTTGTTCCTTGTCTTTTCTTTTAGTGTCAAAGGGATGAGCAGACAGGGTTAAGTATATAATTTACTCCACAAGTCATTCATCCTGCGCTTATTGATTCCATCTCAAATTTAACTTTCAGATCGGCACTGACTCCATTAGAAAGTAATAACTGGCTGGGTCAATAAGTGGGAGCTGTACCAGTAATGTGTAGATTGAATGTAGGTTTATTGGAATGCACCATTAAGCGCTGGCAGGATTCTATGGTGTGTGTGTGTGTGTGTGTGTGTGTGTGTGTGTAGGGGGGGGGGGATATCTATCATCCTGTCCTGTGTTCAGTCAACAGTGATGGGAACAAAATAGGGGACAAAGCACTCCTCCAGTAAATTCATCATCTCCTCATTTTTATCTCTCTTTCAATGGCAAGAGTGAAGGAGGTGTGTGTTTGTTTGTGTGTGTACCTATAGTGAAATATGGCCCTGCTGTCAGTCTGACCCAATCAGGAATGGGACGTCATTCTCTTTTCTCCATGCTTTGTGCACCACAGAGAGAAAGACAGAGAGATATGGCAGCTGATAGGTGTTTGGGCGTGAGACATTTATTTATCTATACATATATATAGCTGAGGAGGGAAAAAAGACAGGGATCCAAGTGAAGATAGAAAATAGAGGTGAGGCCAATGGTATTCAAATGAAGCCAAAGTGAGCCCTCCATAAATTATTTGGATCTCTTTCCATATTGAAATGCAAATGATTGTCTTTTTTTTCAGTAATTGTTGTTTTGTTGTGATAGAGAGAAAGAAAAAAAACTATCACTGACAATTAAGTCAGATTTGAATGTTTAAAGTATTTAGATTTTTTTGGTGAAATAAGGTGCTGGATGAAAGGGCAATAGGTGAATAAATAAAAATATATAAATTAGGCTATAGAATTTCAAAGATGGACTGTCACATATAAATCTAACCATATCTCAGTCAACTTTTTATTTTTATGTTTTGCTTACATTCCAGGTATCAGATTTTTTTGATAACAAATGATACACAAATTTAACTTAAAATCATTTTGAACAACACATGGTCTGCCTTTAATCTGAATGTCTGCATTTACATCCATACATAAAATAAATATGAACAAATTCATGAAACAGATAATAAAATATATCAACTTTGACAAACTTTTAGATGAAATAAAAATATCAGGTACAAGCAAGTCCCTATACTGTATGGTTGTCTTATCTACAATACATTTATTTTTATTTTTTTAAATCTGTATTTACCTGACAAAAACTGCTGGATTTTATTTTATTTTGTATTTATTTACTTTGCTTTTACTTATTTATAATTTGACCAGCAGCTATGTTAAAATGCAGGGTATGCACCATGCACAGAATGACAAAAAGTGATTGTTGAAGAATACAACAGGAACAGCTAGTGGTATGGTATAGGCACCTCTATAGCTTTTCAGATTGTAAATATTTTTTGGTAAAATAACCCCCAGGGTTTGTAAATTAAATCATAAAGAGCTGCAAACACTGAAGGAGTTCTGCGACACCAAAACAGAACTGAACTGATAATGTCAGAGTGTTTCATACTGCAGTCTTAAATTATTTAGCCCTGGGGCCTATTAGCAGGTTACCCAGTAAGCTATATACCTGTAAGCCATATCTGGTTGAAGGCTTACTATCAATAAGGTTTTCACTCTAAAACAAAACATTTCATATAACCAGTTAAATATATAGGGGTTCAAAATAAAATGGTTGATGGATTAAAAAATGAATTGATGAATGAATGAATAGATTTGCCAACTGATTTTTTTTTCATCAGCAAAAATAAAAATTTGTCAACAAAGTATTCCTGAACAGTCTTAGGTCAGATCATAAGTCTTTTCAGGGTAATGTTCCACGACAAACTGAAGCAGGCATTAATGTGGTATAACGTGCCCAATTACGAGCTACGCAGAGATTTGACAAACAAATTCAAACATGTTCTGTGTATGAATCAGACCCGCTGAACTCTTCCTGCTGCTGACGAGGTGCATCACTTCCTTTCCTTTGATAGCTTTCAGTGTGATGATGGGATTTTGCCATCTCTCCCTATGGGCTTATTAACATGTAGTACTGTGTCATCACAGGGCTGTCATTGTGTCAGTGCAGTTACAGTCTTGTGAACTCAGTACAAGTTCAGGCTAAGTTAGGAGGTTGTATTCACACTTTGGTGTACTGACAGTGTGAGTTCATTTTCAAACACCTCCATTCATTACATTTATTGTTCAACCAGGAACAATTTTCTAATAGATTCATTAATTACTTTTGCGTGTTATACCTAGTAATACTATGTATATATGTTTAGGCGGTATATGTATTTAAACTCATCAACATTTTCATGCCTAAGGTTCTGGGTAGTAACAGTGTCATCTTGTGTGTGTATGACGGGGGGTGTTGCTGGACAAAATTCATAAGATCACATCTCCATCTTGATACTTGTCAAAGATCTTCAGGTGCATATGGTTCTGGTTAACCAACCATATGAAACAGGTCAATTGTTCTTATGAAAGAATGGATATGTTTGTATTTCAGGATATGAGAACATGGTATGTGGATCTTTAATGGCTCAGGTCCACTTCAAAGCACAAATGATAACACATCATGCATGTCTTTTGTCTTAGTTGCCTCTCCTCAGTGCTCTGCCATTGAGTGTGAGATGTTGGACGCTTTACTCCATCAGACTGGATTACATGCAGACAGCAAAGGAGCGGCTTGCTCGGTGGGCAGACTGATAGGTGGGATTTCATTACTGACAAAACAGTTCTATCATCAAAAAGTGGAAATGCCAAACTCCAGTTGCCCGTGTCATAACTGTCGAGGCAGCTTTGATCTCAGCTCCTTTTTTAAACGACAGTTTTTATCCATTACCTGGATTCAGTAAAGCCACTCTTTGTCATTCTGCAGAGCTACCTGTCTAGACTTTACTGAATAATGATGCCTTCCAGGCAGAATTACTTCAGAAGTACTACATTCAAAATTTAGTGGGATCCAAACACAGTCACCAGTGTTCATAAAAACTTTGCTTTACTGTGTTGGACCTACCCTTTGTTTATACATGGGAATGATTAAATACAGCTGTAAACTGTGTATACCAATTTAGCTGGTTCATTTAATTTTGCTGGAAAATCATACAGCTTTGAAGTCTGCTGCTTGTGATGATGAACATTATGCTACAGAATGTCTGAGCCAGCCACACTTCATCAGACATAAAAAAAATGCTGTAACACTGTAATATTTCAAAATACAACAAAGTAATAAAAACAAATATAGATACATTGTAGACTAATTTGTAGAATCTTTTTTAGGTACCCCCTTTGACACACATTGGCACCACCTGAGGCCTTCCCTTCAACTTTTGGCATTTAAGTTCCATCTCACTAAATTCTGAGGTTGGCAGAAAGCACTCAAGCACTAGTGGCATTTTATGTTATTAATGTGAATGCTGATAGACTAATTACATTTTGAGACAAGATGAAACATCTCATTTCTTGTAGAGTGGCTGTGACTTGGTTGGACATAGGATTAGATTGAGCTAAGAATTCAAAACCTGTAGCAAAAAAATGTTGATCACACACACACTGAACCACTTCCGGAGCCCCGTTACTCGCCACCTCCACCCCTCATCTCCCTCCATAATTAGACTGAGCTGCTCCCAAGAGAAATATATTTGCCAGGTAGATTTTTTTTATCTGTCGTTCCAAGGAATGGCTCCAGCGGCTCTAGTAATTTATTAGCTGGATTCACTTCGCCACTCCCACACACCTTATCGCAAATTGCTGGGAGCAGGTTAACACTAAACATCTAATTGACAGAATACTTATGCATTTCCACCAATCAGCCTGGCTGTGAAGGGCCGCTGCCTTGTCCAAGAAGCGTATCAGGGTGAGACACACTCCTGGGGGCGTAGAACAGAAGTAGACAAATTTGTTTTTTCATGCTACACTGCCACACTTAAAAATAAATAAATAAATAAATAAAAAATCCAGACTTTAGATGATTTGAAGTGTCTGTAATTCTTAATGTGAAGACACATTTACATTTAAATTTGATATTAATATATATTTCCTCCAATATTTTAACTAAATAAATAGTCTCTATTTGTGGTGAGGCAGCTTACTGCCTGTAATTGATTATCGTAGTATTTACATACATCATACACACATGCAAAACTGCCTTTTGGTGTCACAGATTCAATAAGGTGTCAGAGACTTTGCCGGATGGATCAATGCTTTTATGTTGCTTACACCAAAACACCGAGCCCCAACATTGCCCTAATCTTCTATTGTCCAGTGTTGGTGAACCAATGTGAATTGTAGCTTCAGTTTCCTCTTTTTAGCTGACAGAAGTCACAACATTCCTGTCAACAAAGAAGATGATTCTTGTGGAATATTGTGCTTCTCTGTCAGCTCCAACCATTCTGACAATTCTCCTCTAACCTCTGACATCAACAGACAACTACTGCTCACAGTATATTTTCTCTTTTTTTGGCCATTCTCTGTAAACCCCAGGGAAGGTTATGAACAAAAATTTCAACAACTATGCCATGTTGAAATGAATGTCACTTCAGTCATGTTTCTTCCATATTGTGATGCTCTCTTTAAACTTCAGCAGGTCTTATTCAGCATGTCAACATGACAACATGCTGCCATTTCATTTTCTGATTTTGTCACAACAGCCAATTGAACAGGTGGACCTTATAAATTGCCCAATGAATGTAACAGTTCTTCTTTGGGTTCACTCTACTATGAAATAAACTTGCCAACTACTCAAGTCACCATTCAACAGCAGCTGTCACAAATCACCAGGGCACATACTGTATGAATTCATTCTGCCTTCTCACAGTATTGTCACAGGTTTCACTACCAGTGAAGAAATGGGACTTGAGGAGAGGAAGCTGAAGAACTGTCTCAGCTGCCTGCTGTTTACGCAGTCCCCACACAAATGTTAATTTGTGTATTTTAGCTGTATTCACACTCTGCTCACCCCCAAAATTTTTTTTGTCTGATATGCTCTTTTATGGCTCCTGCATTTATACGAATTAATGCTTTTTTTTGTTCTCCGCTGCGTGACTGCAATCCAATTACTTCGGATGTATTTTATTGGCTGGATTAGAGAGGGTCAAAAACAGTAGATGATCAATGAATGATCACACATACACTTTTATATTTTGTTAGCCATTATTTCCAGCATGGTGTTTACTTTAAAAGCCTCATCTGCAAGCAGCTTTGACTTTAGCCATTAGTATGTGATTGAGTCCATTCCCAGAGCTGAATCCAGCTCTTCAGCATGGGGTGCTGTAGGCTGTAAGGTGGGTGGATGAGGCAGGGGGAGGGGATGTAGACCCCTTTAGGAGGCGTTAATCGAATTTATCACTGTCCAGCACTCAAGTGTATTCCCATTGCTGAGGGATTATGCCCCGTAAGCTCTCATTGCCTGCCAAAAGCTCTGTTTATCAGCTCACTGAGGCAACTTCAAACACACCTTTAAAAGCTCCGATGGCACCTGCAACATCATAGCTTGCTGCATCTTATCTATTCAGGTGTCTTAATCTTGGCAGGAGATGTGCAACCACAGTACAGTCACATTTGTCAGAGAAGACCAGGTCAGAGGAGAGAGACATTTATTTATTTTTACTAGTACTACATGGAAACTGACATAGGCAGGTGTTGACAGTAGACCCTGGATTTGTCAGAGGGCTGGATGCTGTTTAACATGTTGATCTGGACGGAGAGAGACCTGCAGAAAGATATGGGTGCATATTAATTAACAACACTGTAAAATGTAATTGTAACATTACTTAAAAATATCAAGTGGTCTTAACTCATATGTGCTTACTTTTTTGATTCTACTAAGTTGTATTTAGTTAATAAAACGTTCTAATATAGAAAGCATTAAACTCATCAGCCTCGAGTAACCTTAACTAAAAAATGATGATGAAGACAGATCCACAAGACACGTCAGGATTTGCACCATCAGTGAGGAGGGCTGCTAGGGGGTGTATATATGTATTTGCTAATAGTAAGGCAGGTGAAAGTCTGGGTGGTTGAGCTAAGGCCCCCTTCCTACCTATGTGGCTATGCAGACTGAGGTGGATCTTCAGTCTTACATCTTATGCTTCCAGTTTGGTGAAGTACTGACACACAGGTGTTGGTAAATTTCATAAATACATTTTAAGCATGTTGAGTGACACTGTAAAAGTGTGGTCATGAAGTTGACCTCATCTGTGTAGTGTTATGTTCAAGACAGTTTTAAATTAAAGGTAATTATAGTCATTTTTTTCTGTAGACATATATTTACTCTCCCAACCACTTTCACTCATGGTCCCTCCATTCAGGGACGTAGTGTCAGCCTATTACATTTTACAGTGCAGTGAATAGCTGAAACATTGATTTGTACCATCAGCGAGGAGGGCTGTTAGGGTATACATGTGTACGTGTTAACATCAGAACAATACAAGGTTTGGGTGGTTGTGTAAACCCCCCATCCTCACCTGATGTGGCCCTTGCATTGTAGTTTTACATTCTACCAACCTTAATTAATTTCAAAACAATATCTTAAGGATGATGACGGATACCTTAAAGTTGAGGTCTAAATCCTCCAAGACATGTTATGGGCAAGAAAATAAGTCAAGGCACTTGAAACATAGTTTTTATTTATTTATTTACTTTTTTATCTGTAGACATTTCACTGCTCCCCCAACCACCTTCACTCATGGTGCAAATCCTCTATTTAGGGACTGAGGCATCAGTTTCCTCATACTTGAGTAGTGCTTACTTAACATAACCCATACTTTTTATGTAATCTGAACTGATATTTTATAGTACACCAAACTAATTATTTTGACTTAACTAAAACTGAGGTTTACTGTCATGGCATGAGTATTCTAAATGCAGCTTTTTCAGTTTTACTGACTTAAAATTAATGACATACTTTACTTAGAAATTTTGAGGCAATTGGTTTCCAAACTTTTTTTTAAGTAATGTCAACTTATTACACTTTACAGTGAACATGCAGCAACACCAATAATTATTCCTAATGGTCACAAATTCTCACAGTGGCAGACTGTAAAATGAAAAGCTATTTTTCAATATATCTAAAGTAGAAGTACAGTAAGGTAATGTTTGCCTTTAGTTTTTGAATCCATGTTCTGTTTCAGTATAGAAGATCATTTTAAAGCAGCTTTTTGATCCTGGCCACATGGCACGTTGAAGCCTTTACAGCTGCAGCGGCCATGGGAATTTATTTATTTATTTTGCATAAAACATAGGCCTGCAGGGCAGTAATATCAAATTTTGCTGAAATATAAAATAATACATCAACAACAACAATACCTATGTGTTGAACTGTGCTGTCCTGTTCTGAAGTCAAAGAGCAAAAACAAATCCTGATGAGACAAATCAAATATCTCACCTGGGAATGGAAAAACATTATGGGAAGGGCAGGGGAGGCAGGTGTGTGTGATGTCTGTGGGGTGAAAGGAAAACACCATTCACGGCTTAATGTGGAAAAGAGATGCAATGACTCACTTATGCTGGGCTAGTAATGAAGGGGATTGTGAGCCTCTGGGCTCAAAGGCATATTGGTAGCAGAGGTGTATTGAATCAGTGATGTCCACAAGGTTAACTCTTTGGTGAGGGAGAGGAAAGCAGCATGCCCAGAGGCTATCGATTCACAATCACTCATCTGCTTGGCCTTCCTTATCTTTCACTCTGACACCAGCTTGAGCTATGCATTTGATTTTTCTTTCCCCCTCACTTTCTCTTTTTCTTCTTCTCCTGTTTTCAGCTGGAGGCACAGCTTAACATAGCAATGGCTTTTTTTTCATGCATTTAATAACCTGCTCAATTTGGGCACTCAGATAAAAGCAGGCCAGTTTTTCCCCCTTACTTTTTATTGTAATTTTTTTTTTCTATAATTCCACATGGATCCCATTCTTCTCATCATCCATCCTGATGATCCCTTTGTTGAACCAGGATAATGTAAGCCACCTGATTTTATATTCACTTCTAACCCTTCAATTGAACAGGCGATAATTGCTGGGTGGAAGGTGTCTCCGCTTGATGCAATAGGTGTTAATCCGTTCACCATCACAAATGATGCAAGGACAAAGTAATGTGTGTGGGGTTTGATCTACAGCTCTTTGTTCAATACTTCAATGCCCACAGCACACACACACATTCACACAAGAGCAGAGCAGTGGTGTTTGTCTTTGCCCTTTTCCCTTTTTGAAATGCTCCATCACCAGCTCTTTCCTCTCCTGGTTGACCTCTCTTATTGTTTGATTTGATATAGAGTAGCTGTCCTTGAGCACATGGATCAGGTTTGGCTTTAGTCACATGGTTTACGGTATCTATGTGCACATACAGTACCTTGTGTGCAGGAATGGAAAAGGTTATGATGATACTCATGTGGTGTCTGTTCATGATACTGATATGGTGTCTGAATGCATAGTTGTATGTTTTAAAATTAGCCTTAATTGTGTTAATGCAATTGCAGAAACAAATGTGTTGCAAACCACTGGCTCAGAAGTGTCTGTTTTACCCAGAGTCAGTATGTGACAAGTGAAATCAGGTTTATGTCAGAGCATGTGTCACTACAGAGATCTTAAACCATACCCCAAATATGACTAGAAATTGGCGGTAGGAAGGCATGGAAATCTCCCTGGCTGTGGAGTGCTTTTCTTCATTTACCTCTGAAACAAATATTGATCGCATAGAGCTGCAGTAATGCAAAACCAGCGTGGCTGTGAAAATGTCAAAAAAACAGAAGCAAACCAACAGGCTGTAAACTGGCTGTAAACCTGTTCTACCTCCAGTAGACTGGGAAACCTGTCTCTGACTCTTGTAATAATAATAGGCTTGTGCTGCTGAAACTAAAGAGAATTATCACAAGTACGGTATCTAAAACTCCTCCTCAACTTTACTTTTCTGGCTTGTTTTTTGGCAGCAGAAGGTGTTTTGATAGAAAACCTCTAAAATGACTTTACTTGAGAGAAGAGCTGAAGAGCTGTTCTCCTTAAAACCTAGTGAAGATCAAAAACACACAAAGGACTCGGCTGTATGTAACTCCTAGTTGTATTTGTCTGCTGTTGTTCATACCATGCAGGCTTAGCTGCTTAGTTTTTACCTTCTTGTGAAAATGTAAATATTCCTTCTGTCTTAAGATGCAGCTTTTCTTGTGAGTGAAAGCCTGTTTTTATGCCTTTCAGTACCAAGGCTGTTACTACCTGTGACAGGTGTCTCTGTCTCTAAAACGGCTTTTGAATTCTCTTCCAGACATATGTGCAGCAGTAAATACAAACAAGTGAATAGCAAGTTTTTTTTCTTTTTTAAATCTGCAAAAGTAACTTGATTCGTAATATAAACATTGTCATGAGCCAGGGTTTTGGCTCCTTGTTTTGTTGTTTTATTGTTTATTTTGTTATTTAGTTTCCAGTGTTTGTCCTCTTTTCTCCTCAGTCCTTCCCTCTCTCCTTCTCTTCCTCCCTCCTCTTTCTTTGCTCCTCCTCAGTCCTTCCCTCTCTTCTTCCTCTTCCTCTCTCTCCCTCCTGTCATCTTCTTTCTTCGCTTCTCCTCTTGTCTTTCTCTGCTCCTCCCCTCTCTCCTTCTGTTCCTCCTCCCTCTGATTACCAGCTCCTCCCTAATTGTCTTCACCTGTGCTGTCTCTTCCCTATTTAAGTCTCATGCTCCCCTTTGTCTTCGTCGGATCATTGTGTTTGTCATTCCCCGTGCCGTGTTCTTCAGCTTACCTGGCCTTCTTCCGTCCTGTCGTCCTCCGTATTCCTCCCGTCCTCCCCTGGATTAGATCTCCTTGGTTTGTTGGTTTTTGATTTCCTTTTGTTTGTACTTTGTGGTTTTGATCTGTTCTGATCTTAGTTGAGTTTAGTTATTTTTTGTCCTCTGGACTGTTTTTGGCTTTCATTAAAGCTCACCTTTGTTTAAACGTTACTTTGGTCTGCATTTGGGTCCTATTTCCGTACTGCACATGACAAACATTTAGTTCCATACAGCACCATCATCACGATTTTAATACTGTTTGTTTTTGTTTAGTTTTTTTAATAGACTTTAATGGATGTGCCTGAGCGGCAGAAACAGGCACTGAGGCTGTGACAGTCACTGGACGATGTTGCTGTGATAACTTTAAACCAAACTATGATGATTGAGAGTCCAAATTATCTCAAACAGTGAGATAAGGCAAAAGTAAAAAACAGTAAATGAGTGAAAAAAATTCTATGATTGTAATTGTAATGATTGTAGAAAGAAGGTAGAAAATCCAGCTCTAAATGTAATCCCTCTTGGCTATACAATCAGCTAGACTCAACAGCCAAAACAACCTAGAATATCAGACGCATGTCAAGACAACACATTGCAAACACCTTTATAGGCTGTTCTGAGAAGACTGCCTTTACAAAGCCACTCTGATTATATCTTAAAAACCTGACAGACTTTTAACTCCCAATTAAGCAAAATTTGTACTGAGTGTAAGGCTTACCTGAGATGTTTGACTTAACAGTGTCTACTGAATGACTGCACAATAATGTTTGCCTAATTAAAGCGGGCCACTTGACCACAGGAGTGCTGAGGAAAAGAAAGAAAACATAGCCGCTACTCCTAATAGGAACACGTTCAGTGGCCTGAAAGCCGTGTATTGTGGAGCACATTGTCAGTTTCTTGAATTCAGGCTACCATGTAGCTCATGTAGCTTACTGTATGTGACTTAATTGCTCCATTTAGAGTTTCTTTTCTTTTCTGAAGTAGAAACACCCGTCTAAGCCTGCAGTGTATGCACCAGACAATGGACATACAAAGCCAGGGCTGTTTTTTATTGTTTCTATAACCAGGGTCAGCACCCCACCTCCGACAACCCCCCAGCCCCCAAAACATAATGCACATTTGGCATTATTCTTCATTTCAAATGCCAATTACCCAGGGCCATAGCTACCAATGTGGATGCTGAGGTCATGTCTGCTTTGTTTTATCTTGAAATTTATGGAGTTTACACTGGGAAAGGAGCTAAACTTCAAAATCAGAAAACAAAATATAATGATCTGTTTATATATTAAAGCTGAATGAAGCGTTTGTCTGAGCTGTGAGGGGTGGGTGGGGATGGGAGTGTCAGGGACTGTTCAGGAACCAGAACTTATACTACACTATTGTAATCATCATGTTTTCAATAAGACCTTCACATCAAAGAAAAGAAATGCTCTTTCTTCCCCAAAACAATATCCTGAGTACATGCAGTTTCTGTATGGTGCATCAAAATAAGAGGGCAAACAATGCTAAGGGTGTAGCCCCGACAACATGTCAGGATGCCAAATTCATTGACATTTTGGATGGTCGGCTGCTGGAAAATAAAAAGCCTGCAGGATGACCATGTATCTGTGAATATTGAAATGTCTAAGAAGAAGACGATGAGTTATTAAAAGAAAAGGACTATTTCAGAGAGCAACAGATGCCTTTTGTCTCCTCTCAGATTCTGCAGAGCGACGTCTGTTATGGATTCTTTCATGCGCAGTGACCTTCAAGCCTACTTAGAAAAGAGAGGGAAAGAAATAAAGAAGAGTACGTCTCATTTCTCTATCCTCACTTCTCATCCTTGGTAAATGTGCAAGATAGGATAGGCTATTTTTCCATTCCCCATTTTGTGGGAATGTGATGCCATCAAATCACCCCTGCCATCATACACCAATCAGCTGGAACATTACTAAAGATCACCCACAGTTCCTTACTTACTAGAATATTATACTGGTGCCTTTTGGGTAAAGTTCAGCAAGCCTGCATTGTACTCCATCAGTCTGTAATTTAAGCCATGGTTGAAGCTAGGAGTGTTTCAGTGGCATTCAGTGAAACATCATATACAGAAAACAGAGATGGGTGAAAAAGCATTTCACTAAGTGCACATTTAGGCACTGACTGTATGACCGCTTCAGGAGTGCGTGGCCAAACCTAACCTTATGCTTTCACTTACTCGTATTATGCAAGGCTGTAGACGTAGCGTGTGACACTGAATTATTTTTTAGGGCTGAACCCAGATTTTTGACTATTCATATATTTGTTTGTCGAGTTCAGAGCCCACGCATATTCATGGTCTGACATCCCTCTCACATACAGCAGGACAGCGAACATCACAGTATGACATTCCACAGTCTATGGCAATTGTGGAAACCTTGGCTGTGTAGGAGTAAGACTAAGTGCCAAAAAAATGAAACTACTTACCATGGTGGTACAATTTGCCGCAAATAAATACCAGAATCTGTTGGTCCTGACATTTTTCAGAAATCCTGTGGTTCACTGCATTCTTTTTGCACTGTAGGCAAGTGGAAAGTATTTCCACTCCTCATTACATGACTGGGATGGGACAGGACAAAAGGACCATGAATGAAGGAAAAGTTAACGACAATTATCTTCATATCACACTGACAGAGCTTTTAGCCAAGTCGGGATCTGAGGGTGACAGTTTAATAACAACAAAAAAAATCAGTTACTTACACATCCTGACAAACACATCCAGTCAATAATTATGTACCCCACAGCATTATGGCATAGCTTATTGTATGGCCTTATGACCTCTAATTACAGACATGCTGATGCCTAAAAAGTGTTGTGTCATGTTATGTTCAAAGTTATAAGAGTGGTTGGTAACACTAACCTTGCTGCATACTTAGCCATAAATTACTTTATTTTAGTGCTTGGTGACCAACATAATCATCATCAATACTGAACTGATGGTTTGGATTGGACATAAAAAACTACTGATTAAGGTTAGCTTGAAAACAACAGGGTTAGGTTTACACAAATATCATGGTAAGTGTTAGAACACAGACTTCCACGACATTAGACACATAGTAAAAGAACAAGTCTTATCTTATCTGAGTACATGTGTAAAAACCTACATCAATTTGACCTATGCTCTCACAATATTCTACATGTTGAATGTCAGAAAAGTATTAGAAAAAAAAGCCTTTAAATGTGACAGCCCTTTTTCCAGGAAAAAATTTACAAAAGGGCCTGAAATTGTCAGTAATGACAATGAGACAAAACAGATAGCATGCACAGAGCCATTCTGTGACCTTCACTGTGCAAAAAAAAACAATCACTTACAGCTCTCACAGTGGAATACACTCAAAAAAAAGGTGTAAGTGTGTGGTGGGCGTAGGTGGTGGTGGAGATGGGTGGGGTTGTGGGACAGTTTCCACTGGGACAGAACAATGGAGGAGTGCATTAACGGTTTGTGTCTTGTGTCACAGCAGAGGTGTCAGCTTTGTGACATTGTGTTTAGCCCCCTGGCAGCATGACCTTGTCTAACTGAACAGTGGCTATTAATTAGCCAACCATAAGTGTGTGTGTCTTTGTGTGTAGGCTAAGGGGGGGAGGGTAGTAATAGGTGGGGGTTAGAAGGGAGGAGGGTGTGAGTGGCACCCGTTCGCAGCCAGCCAGCCTGGCTGTCTGCATACAATCAATGATCTGCAGGAAGGTAAGGATGAAGAGCGGAGAGGGTGGAAGGTGCTGTGGAGGCGAGGTGAGCCTGCGAGCACATTTTCCATGACATTAAACCGTGCCTTGAGCTATATATTGTGGCTGTGCTTCCTCTGTCTCCCCTGTCCTCCTCATGCAGTCTTGCCTCTTTCTTTTTCTGCTTCACGGTTGATCATGTGCCTTGTTGGGCTTCACAGGTCCTGTGTGTGTGTGTGTGGGCACATCAGTGTGTATAGAAGGGCTACTGTCTTTCTCTGCCCTTGGCCAAGGCTCCAGAAAACATGAAGTCATGCTGGGCGGACTCCATGAACGAGTGATTTCTCTCTGCTCTGATCGACGTCCAGCCAGCCACAAAACCCTGCCATCCCTTTCCGCTGCCCCCCACCGCCTGCTTCAAGCCATCCCCCCTCCTTTGTTTTTCTCACCACAGCCTCCTCTCTCACTCTCTGCCAGGCCGCCCATCCTCAAAACTTTCTTTCTTTCTTTCTTACACAGTTTTTACCCTTCCATTTTTATAACCTCAAAGGTTTTCCTGCTCTCATGTTTGTCAATGATTTGAAGTCTGATTTGGACTGCATCATATATAAAATGAGTATTGATATGATTATTGATCAAACAACTCAGAGATTCAGAAGGTCTTTCCTTCCTGCTGCTGTCAGACTGTACAATGAACACTCCTGATCATGTGCAATGTTTTCTTACACCACATTGTACATTACAATATTTATTTATTTAGTTCTTGATGCAGTATGACCAGTTAATCTCTCCTACCTCCACTGTGCAGTATCTCTTAATATGTTATCTTATTTTTAACTCTATTGTATCTTTATTGGTAGACATTTTTGGGAGACATTTTGATTGCATTGAATGAAGAAATAAAATGTATTTATTATAACTATACACTTACATTTTCACACAACAACCTCTAATGGGAAATTTTAGACACATTACATTAAAGAGTAGAAGTTTAAAAAAATGATTTAGTCATGTTTATTCTGAATCATTATCTTCACCCCCTTACCCATGGAAACACACCTACTCCTTCAGTTTCCACTGCCAAGTTATCTGCTCAGCCACCAGCAGGCTGCAGGACTGCACAACCATTACCCCTCCCCCCATCCCCGCCACCCTGCTGTGTCATGACAGCTGCTGCGATAAAGCACGATCATTTCGTCCACAGAGCAGCTCTGTGCCAGAGGTGGAGTTAAGGCTAGCTTTGCATGTGGGTGTGTGTGTTCACGGTGGATGTCCTTCAGCACTAAGAGCATTGGAGAGAGATGTAAAGAATGCAAATGAAGTGAATCGCTAGAGTACGGATTGACTTGGCCAACCGTGGGATACATAAACTGTATCTGTTTATGTGCATGCTTTTCTGTGCATTTGAACACCCTGATGTTCACTCTCTCTGAAGTCAAGTGAGAAGTGGGCGAGCCAAGGTTAAGTACAGAAACACAGTGATGGGCTGTGCATTTTAATTAAGGCTTAAGCAAACACTCTGCAATTCCCCTAAATGGCCCCGTGTGATGGATGACAGGAAACAGTGTTGTCTATTTTTCTCCTCAAGAGGAACTTTTGTGTGTTTGGACACAAAAGGCCAGGCCAGCCAAAGTCCCTGCTCCTTCAAGCTTTATTGACTCCTGGCACTACAAGCTGAGGTAAAAGGAAATGAGTTACCTTGGTACACATCTCAGAGACATGTGCTATGCACTCAGTGTGTGTGTGTGTGTGCTGAGTTTTCTTTGCTCTATGTGTCAGTAACAAGAATCTGTCCACCAAAGTCCACTGTCACAAGCAGACTTTCAGATTTCAGCAATATTGCTGTAAACATAGCTGGACTCACCAGCTGCTCCATCTTTTTTTTTTTTTTAATACCAAACTTTTGCAGACATCGAAACTTTCCAAGTGCCAAACTTTCCAACATGTCAGTCTGGATTTTAGGGAAATAGGTTAAAAATGACGCAAGAGATATCAAAGAATTTCTCAAAATTGTCTCTAGATGCTTTACAGCAGGGGTTCTCAAATTTTGATAGCTGAGGGCCAATTTATGAACCCGACACTGGACTGAGGGCCGCCAATGAAAAAAAATGAAAAAAAAAAATACACGTGTATTAAATTTAAAGACCCAGTTGCATCTCTTCAGTTTACATTTGTTGGTCTGTATCCAGTAATGTGCAATAAACACATATGGGGAAACATTGTTATGCACAAAAAATCCCCGGGGATTAGAGCTGGGCGGTATGACCAAAATTCTAGATCACGGTATTTTTATATTATTATAACGGTTTCCAGTATTTGACAGTATTTTCTCTCCTCATGCATGACGTGTTGATTGATTGTGAGAAGAATTACTGCAGAGTGGTTACCCTGTTCCAGGTCATGGGAATTGTACGAAAAAAAATCCACATTAGTATTTCATGTAATACAGCAGGGCTGTGGGTTATTATTTAATATCCAGTAGTATCGTGATTACTTGAGGGTTTTTCCACAATTACGATTAAAGAACGCTCATAATTGGGGAGGGGGGGTAGTTAAATTATACTCAGCTTCACTCGTGGCTTCGAGTGAACGCAGACTAGATGAAGGCGGTGGAGTGACGTGACAGAAGCCTGTTAAATACTCCACGAGGACAGAGAAATCTGTTCGTGTTCCTGAGGTGGCAGAAATAAGAGCAAGATCCGTTTGGACCGGACTTTTCATACTTCATGGGAAACGAGTGTGCAGAACTGCTCATACGGAGCGCACGCAGCGCCACACACACATTTTGCCGCTGTTTCGCTGCTAATCATCGGCAGAAGCAGCAGTTCAGGTGAACATGTATGAAGCGGAGATATTTGGGGAAACAGGCAAAGCCGTGAAATACCAAACAGTAGCAACATCGTCCTGCTCCTGTCAAACATGTTTGTTCACCTCTTTTAACCGCTGCTTCTGCTGCTGTTTAGCGTCTCCAAAAGTTTCCAAAACCTGCTTCAAAGTATGCTTCCTGTACATTCTCACCGACAACTCCACTAATACCTGTGCTCTGCTCCATGCGTGAGCAGCGGTACAACAATTAAAAACGTCCCCGTGAAACAATTTACTACCGCGCTGAGTTCCGGACATTTTAGGTCATTTAAAATTCACATCATAACACAAATTCATTGCGGGCCGCCAAAAAATTTTCTGCGGGCCGCACATTGAGAACCTATGCTTTACAGTAACCCAAAGCCTAAACCCCCAAGCAAGCAGACAGAGGCAAGAAAAACTCCTCCTTTTAAAAGGAAGAAACCTTGGACAGGACCCAGCTCATAGCTGATATGATGTTCAAGAGATAAAATAAGATAATTCTTTATGAGTCCCCCGCAGGGGAAATTCACAGCTTAATTGTAAGTTAATTAGGCTCGTCCTCCCATTCTACTTTTATGAATCCTAGGAACTACAAGTAAACCTGCACTCTGAGATCAGAGTGTTCTATTAGGAACATCCGGTACAATCAGATCCTGCAGGTAAGGAGAAGGATGTTGAAGTGTATTCTTGAGCCCACTGGGAGCCAGTGAAGCGAAGCTAGAACAGAAGAGATATGATCCCTTTGGCTGATTCCTGTCAGATTCCTGTCAGAACGCTGCTGCGTTCTGGATCAGCTACAGGCTGTTAATGGAGTAATGTGGACATCCTGACAATAGTGAGTTGCAGTAGTCTAGTCTTGAAGTAACAAAAGCATGGACAAGTTATTCAGCATCACTGTGAGAGAGGATACTCCTGATCTTAGCAATATTACAGAGTTGAAGAAAGGCGGTCTTAGAGACCTGTTAATTATGAGGGATAAATGACATGTCTTGATCAAAGATAACTCTGAGGCTCCTTACAGTTGTACTGGAGACCAAAGTAATACCATCCAGAGAGAGAATGTTATCAGATAATCTAGTTCTGAGATGTTTGGGTCCAAAAACAATGACCTGAGTTTTATCAAAGTTTAACAGTAAAAAAATGAAGGTCATCCAGTCCTTTATGTCCTTAAGAAATGCCTGTAGTCTGACTAACAGCTCTGTTTATTCATGTTTCATGGATAAACACAGCTGGGTATCATCAGCATAACAATGATTTTTTTCAGTTATATTTGCAACTGTCCTCACCAGGAAAACATAGCATGAGGTCCATATTTTAGTCCTTGAAAACGTGTATTCTCTCTTTGTGTTCATGGGTGTAGCTAATGCTGGACTTTCACCAAGGATTTAGCTTTATTTTATGTTCTCAGACTCAGTCGCTTGTTTTTGGTTGAGTGCTTCATGAACAACAGGACAACATCACTTCTGTTTTGTTTTAACTAACTGTCAGGGTTAGGCATTACAACCTGCTGTTTGAGGTTAGGCACTAAAAAACTAGTTTTGTTGTTCATTTCCAACTGTTTATTTTAAGTTTGATACAGCCACAAAATAGTTTAATTGGTTAAAAAATAAATTGACAAACATGTCAGAATAATTGGCCAAAATGCATCTCCTAGGGTTTAGCAACTGTAGAATTACAGAAAGCTGGATACGTTTAGATATGCTAATAAATAGTTCACAAGTAAATAAATGACCACATTGTGTTACAGACAATTTATTTGATTTCAGAACTATAAAAGATCTTGCTAAATAACATGCTGCAGAGACACACGAGCATAAGTATATGTGTTTGAAAATGCAAAGGAGGTAACACTGACACAATTCCAGTGTTATTATTAGGGATGTCCCGATCCGATCACGTGATCAGAAATTGGGCCCGATTACGTGATTTCAGACTCGATTGGAATCGGACATTACTTCCCGATCAGGACTCGGATATATATTTATCAGGGCTGTCAAAGTTAATGCCTTCTATGCAGGGTGGCTCTGTGTCCTGTAGTGTAGGGGTATGACAGCTGCTTTTAGCACGAGAGGTCCTGGGTTCGAGACTTCGATGCGTGTGTGAAATCTCTCAGTGTGGCGGTAGCGCGACACACACACGCGTACACACACACACACACACACACACGTTTTGCTGCAATGAGTGCCTTTATAGAGTCCTGAAAGTAGCGGATCGGGACTCGGTATCGGCAGATACTCAAAATCAAATGACTCAGACTCGGACTCGAGGGCAAAAAAACCTGATCGGGACATCCCTAGTTATTATCACAAATCATCTTTTTTCTAATATGCTTTGTACTAGCTGCCACATTATTGCCATACAAAATACCAAACATTTGCTACAACCATCCCTGACAACCTATGATAGGACTGGGCACAGAAGTGCAATCAATATTAGGTGCAGTATATCTGCATCTTCAGAGGCTGTTCTCAGTTGGCCAGTGTCCTAAGTGCAGCATCAGCTGTGGAGCAGACATCGTCCTGTGTAGTATCTATAGGTGACATGCACAAATTGATGTAAGAGATCTACACTGTAGCTGCTATCAATGCTTAGTGTTTCAAGTGTGAGATATGAAAATGGAAATATTTTCCCTGCCTTCAGTTACCAACTTCTCAAATTAGATATTAGTGATGTTACCAGAGCCATAAGTTAATGAATAGATAGTTAAACAAACAAACACAAATAAATAAATGATTTAGTTTGTTCTGTTCCTCAAACACTCAAATATATACATAAAATCATAGGATACTGATTAAATTGCTCATGAAATGTCTGTTTTTTTTCCAGTGAGCTTTTATTGAAGACATGACCACACTTTTGATCTTTCTGACTTTGTAAGGTATCTTCCTTTAATGCGAGTACAACAAGAACACTCCATAGAGCCATAAAACACTGAGCAACAGGTAGTCTGGTGGAGTCCTACCAGTGACAGGGGAGTTGTAGTGGAAGAAATAACCCACAACCTGTACTGCTTGCCTCAACAAGCCTCTATGGTGGCGTTAACGGAAGCATTTTAATATGTCTGATGAAGGTGTATAAAGTAAGGGGCACTGTGTATGAGTGAGGATATGGAATGTCAATATATTTTTTACCACTGTATTGTGTCTGCAGTGTAAGTGCGAAGAAGTGTTATGTTACTCCTTGATTCCACAAACCTTTCCTGGTTTCTAGGATGGCAGCAGTAAACAAAACAAAACCTCTTATGTTTCCTTTATAAAGATATCAGAGCCATGCAGGACAAGCAAATTGTCTGTAGATGTTGAACATAGCTATGGTGGCCTCTTCTGTTTAGCAGCCCTGAGTTCATCCTGTGTTTGGGAATCTGCAATGCTTCTCTGAGGCCTATTCAGAGCTGTGGTGGGAGCCAGGCCTGGCTGATGTTCAGTGGTTCAAATGGGTAATAGGATAACTGGTTTCCTTATCTGGATGATTAACAACCTTTGTTAACTTTATGCTGCAGGGATGCCAATGTTTTCTTCCTGATGGGTGGCTGCCATGGTTACCTGTACAACAATCTGCCCTCATCCTCATACAATTCTGAACTTGTTTCAAGCAGATGAACAGCAGGCTTCAAAAGTCACAAAACGGTAAACAGTAGATGTTATTTTGCTGAAGTTTACTGTAACTATTTGTATTAATGTGAGTCAGAGCATAATATGCAACAGGCCTCACTGGAAACACATGATTCCTATGTGTAATTGGACTGGACAGTAATGTGTGAGAAGAAAAAAGATGTGCAGTTGTGGTGACTGTTACTATAAATACTTTAAATGTGATGCATTTTCATTGGTGTGAGGAGTATTTCTCACAAACACAGGCCATGCAGTTTTTGCATATATTTGAACCACCTGGTTGTGATGAAGACTTCCAAAGATGTCAATTTGTCTTTCAGCTGGCAGTTTTGAGTGTGCTTGGAAAAAGTTAAAGTGAAAAATCTCAAGATGCCGTCTTCAAACAGATCATGTGGCCAAGTTTTTGTTAGACAAAATGACATGTGTCACAGTCATTCATAGAAAAGTCAGCATTTTGTTACTGTTTGTCAACCATTTTTCAACGACTCAGATCTTGTAGTAATGGCTTCCAAATCTTCGTGTCATAATGATGTGCTGTGAGTTATTTTGTCTTCAAAATGACAGCTCTGACTGTCATTGATTGTCTTCTTTGCAGTGCTGCAGGGGAATGAGTGAGACTGGAAAAGCTTGAAATCCCATGTCTTTTTCATTGGCAGGAATAGAATCAGCTAAATGACTGTGATGCCATCGTACACTGTATAATTCTGCAGTGTGCACTATTTTTTCTATAAACCCCTTCCATACTATTACAGCTTCCCTTCCTCCATGCCTTTGTCCTCATATTCTCTTATTATTGCCATCCAACAGTGGGCCTGTGTTCCACTCTCCTCCTCTGCTGCTAAGTGGTTGCCATGCAGCGGGCTGTCCATCAGTGACCCGGTAACTGTTGCTAGGAGAGAAGTGTAATTCTATCATTGGTGCTTAATTCTGCTCTTATTTATGCGCTCTCTTCACTCCATATTCCTCTGCTTCCAGTTTATCCCTCCCTCTAGCTCTCCTTAAGCCCATCTCTTTGCTTTTAGCTTATCTTCCTTCTCCTCCTTCTTCCATTCTCATGTCATTCCTCTCCTTCCTCATCTCCTTCAATGTCCTTCACCTCTGTTTTCAATCCGTCTCAGTGACACTGACTAAAACATTGTTATTCCTGTTCTAGGAGCCCATAGGAGAGCCCCTCTCCCTGAAATAGATTTGGTTTGGGTTTGTGCGCCTGCTTTAATAGGGCATCAGTTTGGAATAAATAAAGCCTGCTAAATGGCCGGACACGTCTGAATGGCCACAACCAAGATGTGATAGAGATGGGGAGGGTGGACATGTAGGGTAGGGGGTACTCCCTGGGGTTTAAAGGAATCAAAACAGTGGCAGAAGATGTGTGCAAGGAGAAAAATCTCTCTGCTTAAAGAAAATCTAAAGAAAAATCCTGCCATGACTTCAGGCTGCTAAACTGTGTACAACTGTGCATTAACCATGATATATCAGCCATTTAGATTTCTACAGTATGCTAGTTTTAGCAATCTAATCTTTATATAATATGGTCATACTGGCCTACTTGTTAAACCACAAAAATATTATATATAAAAATATAAATAAATAAATATATATATATATTTTTTATATATAATCTTTTTTTCTTCTATCAACACATTTCTACCTCAATGTTAAAACACTATTGCATCTATAAAACAATGTATTTCTAACTGGAGATGAATAGAGATGACCTGCTAAGGTGTAGATGATTTGCCATGTGGAGACAGTGGTACTGCTGATGCGGCTGCAAAGTTAATTTGGGAAAGCTGTTACTGTCATGACATGATTGAAGGACATCGCACTCAGAGACTTTAGAGAGGTCAGGTGAGGGGGTTGTGCATAATTACATTTTCTGTTCTGAGCAGTATTGGGAATCAATAATGTAATTCATAGAAAAGCCATAGAGCTTCCTCCCATTGGCATTCACAGGCATGAGCCATGCTTACATCCCTAAGAATTAAAACAAGGAAGGAAGAGGGAAGGGTGGGGATGGGGTATGAGGTTGGGGGCAGTTGTCTGTCATTGAAACAAAGACTCACCTTTTGTTCATCCTGAGCTTTTAAATCTACCCCACAGGCCTGTCCCCGCTTGATGCTCTCTCACTCTCTCTCTCTCACACACACACCTCTAAACACACACACCTCATGTGTGATGATGTGTACATAATCACAGCTGGTCCTTGTGGGGTCAGATGTGAAATAGCAGTTCCTCCTCCTGAAAAACTCAAATGGCACACCTTAAAAAGAGTCTGGACGATATGAACCAAATGAACCAATCCAATGGGTACTGCACCTAAGTCATAAAAAAAAAATCTTCTTTTACAAGTAAAGAGTTAAGTTATGACTAAGCCATATATTCATATTTTCCTCTGGACTGCAAGCATTTTTAATATAATATAGGAGTTAGATGTTCGACTTGCTAGAATAAACCAGGATGAATTTCATCCGCTGGCTTTGTGTGCAGCCTGTATTTTCTTTTGCATTACTACAGAAAATGCGGGAAAAATTCTCAGAATAAACTCAAAATTTCTGAAAATTCTGACTTTTCTGAAAAAGCCATGGCTATTATTTTTTTTAGTGGCCCTAATCCTCCCCCAATTACATTTAATATAAAATATATAATCACACCACATCAGATTTCGATAAAGCTAACTACAGAAAGAAAGAAACTACTTTAGTACTAAAGAAAATATTGGCTAAAAAAATTAGAAAATAAGTTAAAGGTGGCCTTCAGCAGGTCTAAAAGAAACTCTAGCCATTTCTTTTTAGCATGATTTCTGTCCTGTAAAAGATCTTTAAAAGGCCAAATCATAGGGAACAGTGTAGCTATTAGGAGAGCTGTCAGAAGCCCACTCGAAGGAAAGCCAAGCGTCCCATCTCTGCCTTTTCCTCAGCAGGGATCAAGAAGGTCTCTCAGCCCGAGAGGACGTGGTTTAAAGTTTCACACATGAAATGAGCCAGGAGCTCTTCATTTCTTGCATTTGAACATTTTGCTCTCAAATGAAATGCGTGAGGATAAAATCTAAAGAAATTTCGAGGCTATAATATGTCTGTCTTTGAAGGCTGATTATATAATCTTAGAAAGACTGAAAAAATAAAATGGTCTTTCTACTATGTTTTTCCATAAATACCATACACTTCCATTCATCAACGCTCTGTTTTGTGGAACAATAAATCTATCCAGAGAGATAAAATAAATTAAAAAAATGCATATGGTATGAGTGGACAATGTTGTTTGTAATTTACATAAATTCAGTGACAGTGCAACCATTCTATTTATATATCATTTTTGCATGATTTTTTTTCTACCTCCTTGACTGTCAAGGAAGTAAAAATAGAAGTAGGTTGTATGCCTAGAGACAAACTGGCACAATACAAAATACAAATACAATGTATTAAAAAATGCTAAAAGTTATTCAAAATCCTATTATCATTTGCTGTATCTGGACCAAATTCTTGCTTATACTTACATTTCTTACTGTCCTTAATTTAATGGAAGGTTCGCTACTTTTTTCCCTAGTCTGTTAAGTTCCACAGAAGAGTTATACTTTTGTTGTTGACCTTTGTGCCTACTGTGAATGTTATTATGAGGCAGCTTGCGTGGTAAGGCAGCTAAGGACACAGTTGGTTGTCATCCTGCCCAGCAGGTATCCAGGCAGGGATACAGGGTGCTGCTGAAGCTCTGCTGCTGTTTATGCTAACCCGCCTGTCCCCATGTTCTCATCCCCTGCAGCGCTGACAGGAAGCCATACCGAGTCCCAAGCCCCTATCCAAGGCCTTCGCAGAGCCGCGGCCAGTGGGACACGACTCCGAAGAGCCACCGCCGAGGAGACCTACTGGGCCTACTCAGGTGTGTGTTGAAGTGTGTCTTTGTGTACTTTTCATACAGTTTTTTCAGTGATAAAAGTTGGGTTGGTTGGTCTTTGGTTGTTTTATATGCTGTAAAAAATGTTGTTTGTAGTTTTATGTAGTTTTTTCCTTTACATGTTGTTTGTTGTAAAACTCTGAAAAACATATTGAAAAAATGCTTTGTATGGTGCAGAGGAAAAGTGCATACAAAATATAAATATGCAGACAGTTGACATGGTAAGAACAAAATTTAGCTATATCAATTAAGATATTGAATAGTGAATGTATAGCAATTGGTGGTTAAACTGTATAAATAAATAAATAAATACTGATCCCTCCCTCATTGCTCACAGAGCAGACAAGCCATTCTTTGATGTACAGTATTAGACAGTGGTGAGTCATTACCACATCCAGTGATGAATCTTAAGGTAGGATGATATACTCTGTCTAAAGGATTTCAAAGCTGATTTAACACCAGCCACACTGTAAATATCATTCTTGAAAAACAATACGGAGAAAAAAAAAACATTTGCTTCGATGTTTGTGTTTCTCCTAAAGAATAGAAAACAAGATTTACTTTTAAAAACTTTTCAATCTCATTTCAGTTCAGACAAATATGTTGCTATGAATAGAACCAATTGAAATATTTTGTGACTTTTTTAGGGAGTTTAAATGCTAACAGTATATACGAATTAATGTGCACCCAAATAACAGACTGTTATCTGTAAAGAGATGGATGTTATGTTTAAACAATGCATAGATATTGTTTCGCTTAATAAATAAGAGTGGTCTAAGAACATAACTTTGAGGAACTCCCATCATTATGTCAAGAAAAATATATTTCTGGCTTTTATTAGCAGCGATGGGAATAACAGAGCTATAAAGAGCGTTACTAACAGAGTTACTTTTTTCAGTAACAACACTGTTACCATTACATACACAGTCACACACCCACAAAGATGAAGTCACACATACTGCGATGGCGAGTCTAGCGAATCAGAAGGTAGTTTTTTTTAAAATTTTTTATATAAACTGAAGGTACAAAAACCATTACTTTTCCTTCGTTGACATAAAAAGCAAGAATGAATATGTTATGTGTGTTATGTGCATTATGTCCATGAACAACGTGTTTCCACATCAGAATCTCAATTTGTTTGTAGCTCTCAGAAGCACCTCTGCTCGTCACATGCTTCAACAAATTAGACACTGTTGATAGCTGCCCGAACCTAGCTGGTAACTCTGCTAACAAAGGAGAGGGCGCCACCACATCTAGGCAGATCAAGCTAAATTTTTCTGCTCCACAAAATCTTGTGACAGACAGAACTAAACAGACTGATGGTCAGGTGTGTTGCCGTTATTAAAAGTTCTAAAACATCCATAGTGTTTTTTATATTTCCACCAGTAATGATCATATAATGTATTGAATTTGACAGGGGCCTTGTCTCACATCATCTCACAGCAACTTTGAAACAGTGTAGATTAGTGTACAGTGTTTTATTTTTAACATATCTAAACATTTGTTAAAAGAATAACACAATAGTTACTTCCCCTGATATTTAGTTACTTTTATAATGATGTAACTCAGTTACTTTTTGGGAGAAGTAGCATGCTTTAACACTATTAATTAGACACAACTTTAACTTCTTATTAAAGGTCTTAGCTTTTAGCTTAATTTACATCATTCTTTTAGTACATAATGTCATGGACTGTTGGTTGTACATGTTGGTTGGTTCATCAAGCTGTGATTTACAGCATTGGTTGTGTGTTTTAGTGTAAAAGAAGTTCACTGCCACTGTCAGTAGAATACCTCTCTCATTTGTACTCTCTCTCAGCCACTCTCCTCTCTTCTCCTTGGTGCTTGTCTGGCCTGGAGGCGTCTCTGGGCCATCGTTTTTTTATTTTATTTCACTAGCGCTTCAGAAAAGGGAGAAGCCACTTCCTGTGTCCCTTTAAAGCATTTAGTTTTACAGCAGGGCAGCATTAATCTTTCACCATGCATGCGACGCAAGCCTCGGGCCACAAATGATCTTTTAGTTTATTTATTTCAATATTTCCGCTTGCTCGTCTAACCCTAATTGGTCGCCCGTCATGCCTGTGAGAGCATGGGAGCTTGCGGGTAAAAACTGAGCCGTTGACAGTTTCACTTAGTGTTGCTGCTGCTGATCTACGGATGCTCTCCTGCTGTCCCCCTGCACATCTTCGATCGCAGTGCTTACACAAGATGCTGATTTAATGGTAGACAGGAAAACAATAGAGACGGCAAGTTGAAATAGTGGTGTATAACTTATTTTATGTTATAGTAAGCTTTTTTCTAAAAAAACAACTTGGGGCTTATTGGCCAATGTTACATAAGATTTAAACAAGATAGTGTGCTTTGTGGTGGTGTGTACACTGTGGACATAAACACTGTAAATTATTTTCAGCACTGTGATCTTGCATTTTCTCCTTTACACTGACACACACACACACACATTATCTCTCTCCTCTGATAACTTCTCCCAAGTTTCCTAAACTTCCATCTGTCCTAATTAGCTTGTTCTAATCATGTCCTCAAGATCTGACAATCTTGAATCAGAACCTCAACAGGCCATAGCTGTTGTGGCCTCTGCCTGATCAGAATGGCAGATTAGAGTCAAGCACAATGCTAACAAATCAAGTGAAATCCAGGGAAATCCATCAATCAACCTTTTGAACTTAAAATCGCTAAGACGTATTGTTAGGAAGTTGCTGTCACTGAGTAATCATTGATATAACATGAAATGCATAGATTGCAGTCAAATTAATAATAATAACATTTTTCTATTCATATCAACATCATAAAAGCTCTGCAGACCACGTTTTTTTGTAAGATGTGAAATAATTATTAAACCATATAATATACTATTGAAGCCATAATATGATGTGCTGTATGTTCTGCATAATTAAAGTGCTTCGTTGTGTTTAGGAGGCCCTCTTTTTGCAGTGAGAGAAACACTTAGGTGAAACGGAATGGCTCATGCTCAGACTCTTGGACAGTAGAAAAGTGCCTCTTTATTAAAGTGCCTCTTTTTGTAAGACTTTCATTTTCTATTCGTGATATGACCAAGAGTTTGGTATTAACAATCCCCTGCCTTCGCCCTATACCATTTCAATGTACACACACACACACGCTTGACTGGAAATTAATTTTCAGACCTGCACAATGTCAAGGCTCGCTATCGATGGAAGAGGCAAACCTAATTTGCATGCTCCTTGTCGAGCTGTTTTACCATTCAACACCAGCCACCGTCAGAGAGCTCTCAGGCCTTTATGCTGTAGCCTTGAAGTGGTAAATGAATATGGAAATTGATGATATCTTGTATAGTCATTTTGGTTTGAAGGAAACGCTTTTTTATTAGCAGTAAGTGTTTTTTTTCATATTTGAAAATTGAAATGTTCTTGACAACTTTTAAAAGAAAGACCAAAGTATTGTTTGTTCACGTTAACATTTTAGGAAATACATAGAATACATTTTCTGAGTCCGCTTGTCCTGTACAGAGTCATAGATAGCTGGATGGGAGGCAGGTTACACAATGGACGGGTCGCCAGTTTATCACAGGACAACATACACAGACAAATCACACTCACACCTATAGGCAATAAGTAACTTAATTAGTGACTTAACCTAACAAGCACGTCTTTAGAGTAGGACACTACAGTAACAGGAGAAAAGGCACAGCGAGAACATACAAACTTTGAACAGAAAGGGCATAACAACTGTTTTTAGATGTTCACCTTTAAAATCTGTTGTTCACAGTCTGCCACTGCACTCCTGTTATAATTCAACATCCACCACAGGACATTGTGGATGATGATGCTTTTTACAGTGTATTGGCAAAGTTGGACAGAAACATACAGCCACAGAAATGTATTGATCAGTGATTTCACAGATCTAATGTTATTGAGCACAGAATCAAACTTCCAGTCTTACATATCCATTAGAAGAAGTTATGAATATTGATTAGTGGCTTGGTACTAGTATAGTATCAACCTGTACAGTTAATTCACTTATTCACAATCTGGTCTATGTAGATTTAATGATTTGATTTGATTGTTTTCACATTTGACTTGTTGATGACCCCCAGTTAGACCTTCTGTGGAAAACCAAGAACAGTAATATTTTCTTGGGTTTTTGTTGCAACTATGTGTCTGGCCAAAAAGATAGCCACAGGCTATGCCGCAAAAAAAAAAAAAAAAAAAATCCCTTCTCACCCCTTCCTGGGTGGTGTGTCTTCCTCAATCTCGGGTCCTCTACCAGAGTTTGAGGGTTCTTCACAGTATCTTAGCTGTTCCTAGCACTGCGCTCTTCTGGACTGAAAGTTCTGACGTTGTTCCTGGGATCTGTTGGAGCCACTCTCCGAGTTTGGGGGTCACAGCCCCGAGGGTTCCAATTACCACAGGGACCACTGTTACCTTCACCTTCCACATCTTTTCTAGCTCTTCTTTAAGCCCTTGGTATTTCTCCAGTTTCTCATGTTCCTTCTTCCGTATGTTGCCATCACTTGGGATTGCTACATCTACCACTACGGCTTTCCTCTGCTGTTTGTCCACTACTACTATGTCCGGTTGGTTAGCCATCACCATTTTGTCGGTCTGTATCTGGAAGTCCCACAGTATCTTAGCTTGGTCATTCTCAATCACCTTTGGAGGTGTGTCCCATCTTAACCTTGGGTTCCTGTACACTATGCCTGCCACTTGGTTATGCTGTTCCATGTATGCCCTGCCTGCTAGCATCTTACACCCTTCTGTTATGTGCTGCATTGTCTCAGGGGCGTCTTTGCACAGTCTGCACCTGAGGTCCTGTCTGGTGTGGTAGACCCCAGCCTCTATCGATCTTGTGCTCAGGGTGTGTTCCTGTGCTCTGTGCTGTCTTTAAGTCCAGCTTTTTCCAGCCACTGGTAGGACTTCTCGATGTCAGCCACTTCCTGTATCTGTTGGTGGTAGATTCAGTGGAGGAGCTTGTCCTGCCATGATGGTTCTTGCTCCTCTTCCTCGGGGCTTCTGTTGCCTGAGGTATTCACTCGCTTGGGGCCATCTTCCTGATGTACTCATGGATTTTAGCTGTTTTATCTTGGATGGTGGCTCTGATGCTCACCAGTCCACGGCCTCCTTCCTTCCTCTTAGTGTACAGCCTCAGGATGCTGGATTTGGGGTGAAGTCCTCCAGTGGACTCAGTGGCTTGTATGGCCTCTTTTGGCCAGTTTATTATGCCAGCGGGGTATCTGATAACCGGCAGGGCGTAGGTGTTGATGGCCTGTTCTTCCCATTTAGCTGACTCCTTAGGATTTGCCTTACTCTCTGTAGGTACTTGGTTGTGGCTGCTTTCCTTGCGGCTTCTTCATGGTTCCTATTTGCCTGTAGGATTCCAAGGTACTTGTAGCTTCCCTCAACATCCGCTATGCTGCCTTCTTCGAGTTAAATTCCCTGAGTCTTGACAACCTTCCCTCTCTTTGTTATCATTCAACCACACTCGTCCAGTCCGAATGACATTCCAATCCTGGTGGTATGGATCAGTGAGTCGATGTCTCGCTCACTCTTGGCATACAGCATGATGTCATCCATGTACAGGAGGTGGCTGATGGTTCCTCCATTTCGTAGTCGGTAACCGAGGCCAGTCTTGGTGATGATCTGGCTGAGGGGGTTCAGGCCTATGCAGAACAGCAGCAGGGACAGAGCATCTCCTTGGTAGATGCCACACTTGATGGAGACTTGTGCAATTGGCTTGAGGTTGGCCACTAGGGTTGTTTTTCACAGCCCCATTGAGTTCCTTATGAAGGTCTTTAGGGTCCTATTTATGTGGTACAGCTCCAGGCATTCCAGCATCCATGTTTGTGGCATTGAGTCGTATGCTTTCTTGTAGTCAATCCAGGCATTGCACAGGTTGGTCTGTCTGGTCTTACAGTCCAGAGTGACTGCTTTATCCACCAGTAGTTGTTTTGCTCCCCTGGTGTCCTTGCCTATTCCTTTCTGGGCCCTGCTCATGTATTGAGCTATGTGCTTACTCATTTTAGCCGCTATGATGCCTGACAGGAGCTTCCATGTTGTGCAGAGGCAGGTTATTGGCTGGTAGTTGGATGGGACTGCTCCCTTTTGGGGGTCCTTCAGGATCAGGACTGTCCTGCCTTCAGTTAGCACCTACTAGCAACTGGTTCATTTGAGCTGCCAGGTGCTCATGGAGGCCAGTTAGCTTCTTCAGCCAGTAGGTGTGGATCATGTCAGGCCCCGGTGCTGTCCAGTTCTTCATGTTTGAAACCCTCTCTCGGATATCTGCTGTTGTGATGGTTACTGGTTCCTGTTCAGGGAGGTTGTGGTGGTCTGCTTTCAGGTCTGCCAGCCACTGGGCATTGGTGTTATGTGATGCCTCTCCCATATATTCTTCCAGTATTGTTCAGTCTCCAGCCTTGGTGGTTCCACTGTCATGTTTCTACTTTCTCATTGAGAGTACACTTTGGATGGTTCGGTGGAGAACATCATGTTTATTCTCCATGCTTCTATTTCTCTGGTGTATCTCTTCAAGCATGTGGCCAGGGCTGAGAGTCGTTGTTTAGCAGTCTCCAGGGCTTCTGTTATGGTCCGCTTTATTTCTTACCTGATTTCATCCCCCTTCTCTGAAGTTCTGATAGTTGGCTAACTTCTCTCCGAGTTGCCCTTATTTTTGCCTCTAACCTTCTCCTCCATGCAGGACACTGCTCCTCTGTGGTGTGTATTTTGTGGCCAAGCATCTCAAGGATCACTGTTGCTGTGGTCTACATTAGCTTGTTGGTCTCAGTGATGGTCATGGTAGGGATTGTTTGTAGTGCTGCATTCAGTGTAGAGAGACGCACACATTAAATACAAAAGGAGGGGGAAGACACTGAGACACAGGTGACACATTTGGCAGGTAATCACGGACACACAAGGAAGGGAAAGACACGAGAAAACCAGAACTGAAACAAGATTAATAACAAAGGTTACCAATATAAAACAGGAAACTGGGGATTTTCAAAATAAAACCAAACCTCTAAGAGAGAGCCTGACAGTCTCGCACTGGTTGCTTGTTATTTTGGTAAAAATAGTCTCACTAAACACTGAAGAACATGGCAGTTGTTCTGTCACATTTTGTTTTAGAAAATGTTGAAAAGACAGTAGTAGTATATCTGTGGATGCTCTCATTCATCCAGGTCATAGTAATTTCCAAGAGTTTAAATCGAGGCAACCGGACTCAAGGATTGTTTTTTTGAAGTAGTTTCGCCACTCCCCCAAGTGGCTTCTTCAGTTCTGCTACTATTCTGTTTGGGAATCTTGATTCCCAACCAGATTGGAAATGACAGTAGTACTAGTTAAAAGGCCCTCATACCGTGCATACTGTTTGTATTGGCAGTGTTGCCCAACCACCTATTATAACACATCAATAGGCCAATGAGACAATTAGTGAATTTCCATTGCACTGCGCATTTAACATTCATAAGACAACAAAACACTGTGTTGATCCTTGTAGAAAGAGTAGGAATGAACTTTATGATACATATATAAAACAAAACCTAAATCTAAACTGTTGACATCAGTCCATGCAGTTTTTTCTTATGACCATGTTTGGATTTTATTTTCAAAATGTGTATTTTCTAAAATTACACTTGCTATTTCCTGATATTATTAATATTCAGAAATTCATTGAAAACATGATTTTAATAGTGAATTACTATTACTACTACTTTTTTTTGGAATTTGCACAATAAAAAACAAACCAACAACCAGCACAAGAAACATTTGATTCTTTGCTAAACTAAAACATACAGCTGCTTATGTTCACATTCAAAAACAACCTGGTGCATCTGGTAAAACCACCTGAAACAGGTGCCAAATACTATTTTATTTACTTGTTTGATTTTCAAAGTCTGGCCACACAGTGAATATGCAGCTGCTTTAAAATACAGGAACAACACAACAGGATCTAATGATGAACTTCAACACATTCAGAGGTCACAGAGGACAAAGAAAGCTGCTTTCAATCAACCTTGTCACTTCTATACAGCTGCCGTCATCACATAAATGCCTATAGGTGTGCACACAGTCTTGTGTTTGTGTGTGTACGTTGATTTAATGAATGGCAGCAACCAGTCCGTGCGAGGTGTGTCGGGTGATGCATTATACAAGTACTCTCTAAGATTACGTCAGTGGCTGCGTGTCTAATGCAGAATCAAACTGACTCACTCTGTGGGGGAAAAAAAGCTTCAATTTGATGCCTTCACAGCCATCATAATATTTCCACACCTCTTAAGTAGTCCTTGAGTAGCCCTGTTATCTATTGAGGACTCAGAGTGTAATATCCATCAAGTGTATATATCAGGTAATCTGGCTCAGTCATTGAAGCACCTAAAGTAGGAATGTCATTCAGATAGTCAGGTCACTTCTTTTCTGATGACATCCACTTGAACAACAAGCCTATTGCTAACAGTACTTTTCAGCTTTTAGCAGAGAGACTCTTGGAACCACCTGGGTCTTAGTCTGGTAAAATGCTTAACCCATCCCCATTCTGGACCTCCCCAGCTGGCTGCGCCTGGTACACTTCAAGGGGAGGCATCCTCCTATCAATTTAGAGCCTGTTCAGGTGGTTCCTCACCACGAAAATGTAACGAGAAGTCAACATTTCAGTCCTTAAAAAACAGTCCTGTGTTTCTCCAGCTGCAGCTCTATGATGGGAATGGTTTCTTTTGTTGTTTTCATGTTTCAAGTTGCTAATGTCTAAATACAACAACAAGTGAAAACATAACTGAACAGCAAGTGAAAACAAAACAGCAGTTAGTGTCAGGGGATGTGAAACACTACTAAAGAATGAAAGTCCACCGCACTGCCTGTACATCCACTATCCCCAACCTGCCTTCTAATGTAACCTTTGTGCGATTGTATCCGTCCCGTGATTGCGAGGATATGGACCAGGCATCATGTCAGGCCTGGATACGGCACTCCAGGAGACATGTTCCCCGGTGCCTTGGACCAGAAGACATTGCATGCAACGTTGATGAAATTCTGTGGCCAGACAAAGAGAGATGACAAGACTGATTTTCTCTCTCTCTCTTTTAGTGAAATTGAATGCTTTCTTGTGATTGTTTTGATGTGTGTGAATAAACATTCATACTTGAAATTTGAATCCCTGTGTGTTTATAGAACTATTTATGACAAAGGTTTGACCTCAAATGGACAGACCTTGTGCACAGAGAAAGCAAAAGCCAGATGTGTTTTCAGTTACAGTTTTTTCTGATTGCTTAAGCACATTTCTGTAACTATTGGCTATTTGTGCAAAACTCTACACACAAATAAAAAAACCTTACACCAAATCAGCAAAACATTGTAGATCTCTTGCAAAAGCTAATACATCTTGCTTAACTCTTCAAACCTTTGTAAAAATGGTATTTTTGTACCACACAGTTAACACAAACCATCATATTACTAAGCACACAATGTGCCAACTACACACTGATGGTATTAACTGAAAACACATCTGGCTTTTGCTTTCTCTGTGCACAAGGTATGTCCATGTGAGGTCAAACTTTTGTCATAAATAGTTCTATAAACACAGGGATTCAAATTTCAAGTATGAATGTTTATTCACACACATCAAAACAATCACAAGAAAATATACAATTTCACTGAAAGAGAGAGAGAGAGAGAGAAAATCAGTCTCATTGTCTCTCTGGGTCCGGCCACAGAATTTCATCAACATCACATGCAATGTCTTCTAGTCCAAGGCACCGGGGAACATGTCTCCTGGAGTGCCGTATCCAGGCCTGACATGATGCCTGGTCCATATCCTCGCATGCCTCCTTCCAGATGCTGGATGTCTAGTAATTCTGTGGAGTAACAGTTTCAGTTTTACATGTACAGTATTGTTGTTTTTCTCATTAGAGTATGATACACCTACAAAACTTAGCGTGAGGGAACTGTACTAACCCATTCTCATCAATATGTCCTTATGATGCTTGCTACAGTGTAGCGGCTCAGGCTGAACCTGTTGTCCAGTTTCCCTCAGGGTCATTCCATGGTTGATCACATGATCCACTATTGTAGCCTGGTGACATCAGTAATTCTATTTCTTCTTACTCTTCCTCCTTCCTCTTCACCTCCTCGTCCTCTTCCTCTAAATTCACCTCCTAGTCTTCGTCCTCCTCCTCTTCCTCCTGCTTCCTCATGTTCTCATCCTCCTCTAATTCTCACTCTTCTCAGTCTCATTCTCCCTCCTTTGTTCTCCACACTGAAGCTTACCTGTGGCTTATTTACAGAGCTCATGCTGATTGCAAAGTGAACTAATGATGTAAAACAGTTCTCACAAGTGACAGTGTAGCCAGACAGTTGGCAAAATAGTGTAAATACCAGCCATAAATGTGTGTAGTTTTACTAGGAGTGTGTTGATTATTTAGAAATTGTGTGTAAAGCAGTGAGTTGTGTTTACAGTTCAGCAAAAAGAGTGCTGTGCAGTGGATTATATTTATACAATTGCAAATTGTGTGTTACAAAAGTGCAAATTGAGTGTAAAGCAGTTTTTTTGCTTTTAGTTTTGCAAACTCAGTGAGTGGTTTTGCTATAACTATTAATAGTTTTAGAAATTGTGCTATAAGAATCATTGATAGTGTTTAAGCAATCAGAAAAAACTGTAATACACACACATCAAAACAAACACAAGAAAACATACAATTTCACTGAAAGAGAGAGAGAGAGAGAGAAAATCAGTCTCATTGTCTCTCTGGGTCCGGCCACAGAATTTCATCAACATCACATGCAATGTCTTCTAGTCCAAGGCACCGGGGAACATGTCTCCTGGAGTGCCGTATCCAGCCCCATTCCTCTTCACCTCCTCGTCCTCTTCCTCTAAATTCACCTCCTAGTCTTCGTCCTCCTCCTCTTCCTCCTGCTTCCTCATGTCCTCATCCTCCTCTAATTCTCACTCTTCTCAGTCTTCTCCTCCCTCCATTGTTCTCCACACTGAAGCTTACCTGTGGCTTATTTACAGTGCTCATGCTGATTGCAAAAGTGAACTAATGATGTAAAACAGTTCTCACAAGTGACAGTGTAGCCAGACAGTTGGCAAAATAGTGTAAATACTAGCCATAAATGTGTGTAGTTTTACTAGGAGTGTGTTGATCATTTGGAAGTTGTGTGTAAAGCAGTGAGTTGTGTTTACAGTTCAGCAAAAAGAGTGCTGTGAAGTGGATTATATTTATACAATTGCAAATTGTGTGTTACAAAAGTGCAAACTGAGTGTAAAGAAGTTTTTTTGCTTTTAGTTTTGTAAACTCAGTGAGTGATTTTGTCATTTGATCATCCTATTAGCATATATATCTGTTCAGACTCAGGTCCATAGCAGTAGTGTAAGACTTTGTCCACATTGCATAAAGTATATGGGTAGTACTGCATAAAACACAGCGAGTTCCTTTGTAATGGTGAATGGTCAACTTTGAGGCCACTCCCCCACCACACGGTAATACTTTTGAAAGAGTTTTGGAATGCGTCTATTCCCTATGGTGTCCTGAGTGGACACAGTGAATTTCAGCTGAATTGCATGAAGTATGCGAGGCATGAAAAGTTTTATAGCAGGGTCAGAAAACGGTAAAAATTACAAAAAAAAAGTCAAAATGGTGGACTTCCTGTTGGGTTTGGAGGGGGGGTCCAAGAGACTTTTTTGTGCGTCTTGGGGTGATACACATGTGTGCTAATTCTCATGATCCTGTGTCAAACTGGCCAGCGGGGCTACGCATTAGGGCAATAAATACAGTGAGTTCCTTTGTAATGGCGAATGGTCAACTTTGAGGCCACGCGCCCACCACACCGTCAGACTTTTGTAAGAGTTTTTGAATGCGTCTATTCCCTATGGTGTTCTGAGTGGACACAGTGAGTTTTAGCTCATTTGGATGAAGTATGCGAGGCATGAAAAGTTTTGTAGGAGGGTCACAAATCGACAAAAATTAACAGAAATTTCAAAATTGCGGACTTCCTGTTGGGTTTGGAGGGGGGGTCCAAGAGACTTTTTTGTGCATCTTGGGGTGATACACATGTGTACCAATTTTCATGCCCCTACTCAAAACAGGCCAGGGGGGCAGGCAGAAAAACCTATGAAAACACAACATTTTGTGTAGCCAGTAGGTGGCGCTCTGTCAAAGCCTCAATATTGTTGTATAGATGTGTTTATGGTCAGACTCTGATCATACATGTGACATTTGGTACAGATCGGACTGAAAACGAAGGAGTTATAGCGACTTCCTGTTTCCTCTGAAATGGTCAATCTTTGAGGCCACGCCCCGGCCACACCGTCAGACTTTTGTAAGAGTTTTGGAATGCGTCTATTCCCTATGGTGTCCTGAGTGGACACGGTGACTTTCAGCTCAATCCGATGAAGTATGCGAGGTGTGAAAAGTTTTGCAGCAGGGTCACACATCGCCAAAAATGGCCACAAACTTTCAAATGGCAGACTTCCTGTTGGGTTTGGAGGGGGGGTCCAAGAGACTTTTTTGTGCGTCTTGAGGTGATACATATGTGTGCCAATTTTCATAATCCTGTGTCAAACCGACCAGAGGGGCTACGCGTTGGGGGCTCTATAGAGCCATTTTTCTATGTGCGTTTCAAAAGTCAGCAAATTTCAAAATTTTTCGGGCAAATGAATTTTTCTACCAAGTTTGGTGAGTTTTTGGGCATGTTAAGGCCTCCAAAAATGCAATCAAAGGGGGGGGGGGGGGGATAATAATCCTAAGGGTTTCAATAGGGCTCTGGCCCTAAAAAACATGATGTGGTGGTGAAAATCTCATCAGCAATGGCAGGTGAACTAGATCTTACAATTTCTAGAATTAAAATAAAAAAATAGAACAGAAAAAAAACGTGAAATTATTTGGGAAAAAAAAATCCCAGTTTGCAAACAGATATGCAAATCTGCCCCAAACTAAGGATCATATAGGTAGGGCTTTTGATGTTGTGACATCAGCTCTGTTGTACGAAATGCAAGCTCTGTTCAGAGTTTATCTCTAGCTCTCCTCCTGATGGCTGCACCTCCCATTGTCTCTGTCACTTTCTGTGAAATCCAGGTTTGTATTAGACACTTGGATTTAGCATCATTTTCACTTCCTCTATGGAGACGCATTCCTGTCATAGACCCATAATTAATGTGAATTTACATTGTTTACCTTCATTGGAGTGTCTGAATTGTACAGAAACGTCCCCACAGTGGGTATAAGCAGCTTTATTCTCTCTTTTTTGTGCCTCTACACTTTGTTTCTCTGTGTGCTAATAAATTCACTGGCAGTGTGCCACAGTGAAACATTAGGTGAGAACATGGGGAAGGAAGGTTGACAGGGGGTGAACACCAATGAGACAATGTGAAAATAAGATTGAAAGTGGTGAGGACATGTTGATGACAAGTGAGGATGTTTTAATTGATTGTGACGTGTTTAATTGTGACTTATCCCTGTCTTCCTTGTGGAAGCAAAAACTTGCAGCTACTGAGTTAGCTGCTGTAGTCCAACAATCTCCACTCCTGCTGATTTTCCAGTTTAGCCACGTGTCACTGCGTTTTTTTTTTTTTTTTTTTTTTTTAGCAGTTCATTTATTCTAAAACAGTATTTACTGGCCAAAAATGTAACAAAACTATACAGCTGTTAATGGCCCTTCACCCACTTGGGGTCAACAGATGATGTGCTGTTGTGTATTATTGCTGTAAAGTATATGTATACATAAATTAGCATTGCTATTTATAATTATGGCTGTAAAAATAATAATGTGGAGCTGTGAATCAGAGATATGCATCACTGAACTGATATAACTGGGTGTGGTTTACAGTTACATTTGTCTTTCCCCTTTTTATTTCTTGAACAAGCTCAGCTGTTTTTATGCAACGTTGCACTGGCTAAATTCTTCCTAAGGATGTCCAATTTCCTTATTTCCTTGTGGTGGAAACTTGTTTCAATAGGTCATTATGCAAAGCTCACTGTGTTTTCACCTGGCACTTATGTGAGTTTCCTCACAATCCTGCCTATCCTCACTTCAGTTTATCCTCACTTATTAAAATAAAAATATATATTTTTGCCCCAAGTGAATGTACTGGATGTCAATGCATTTATATGGGGGCAGTGTTTTACGTAGCAGTAGTCAGCTCTCTAGTACAAAACTATTGCCTCATTTTTCTGCATATTGTCACCTCACATGACCATGGGCTGACAATGCCAAGAGAACCAACAAAAAAATTGAGCTGCAATTGGCCAGTGCCTTGGGATTTTCTCTCTAAAAATCACACCATTTGTAAGGGAGCATTCTAGTAGAATCCGATTTGCACATCCCGACCCAGATCCAAGGTTTGACAACTGTCCCTCATTTCCGTTGTGACATCCTGGTAAGCATTTGCTTCTTAAGGATGACTGCCCAGTGTGATGCCCCTGGTAATTGCAGTATCTCATTCAGTTTCTGTACCTGACTCCCACTGCTGTATTTTTTGTGTGACGATCTCTTCTCAACCTAAACTTGATATAGTGTGGGCTGTGAACCTCTTTAGAGACATCTGTCAGGGATATGGATGAGCTTCTTATGAAGTCTGAAACATAACCCCAGTTACGTGAGAAGCAGGCAGAACCCTCGTCAACCGATATTTATTTTTTACATATCTTGCCTTTCCCTACAAGCTACTGCCCTACTCTCCTTTGTATTACCTTGAGATGCCCACTGAGCTAAACAAACAACTTCATGGCCTCCTTCACTACTTGTGCCCTGTAGTTCCTGTACTGCAGGTTGCAGTCACAACAGACTATGATGACTAAGTTGATAAACTCTAGCCGTGGTTTCCCCCGTGGACGTTGCTAGCCATATTTTAGGGGGGCTTCGATATTCCAGAGCCCCCCTATAATTTGGGGCGATATTTATATATATATGTCTGTGTCTTGTAAACTGGCTGTATTATTCTTTGGGCAAGTCAGTGTCCAATCGGACCATCGAGTGATATCAAGGGGCTCAAATATCCAATTGTAGAGCCTTGTGCCTCTGACGTGGTATATCAAAGATGTCTTCTGAAGACAAGAGAAGTCCTCCCATGACTAGCCGAGTCGTCGACACATCTGAAAAGCGGCTCTGAACGCAATAATAGACACGTAGTGGACCGTTATCTCAGCTGAAAAGTGCGTTGTTCTGTATAACCCTGTTATACACTGTTAGTTACTGTTACACTGCTCAGAGTAAATAGCACTCCTTTCATGTAGCGCAGCTTCATTTTTCCACTTTTGCCACACAAATATTGCAGTGACAAAAGAGACATTTACAGTGCGACTATTTCTGAAAGAATAAGAAAAGATTATAGACTGTGACGCTGTTTCTGAGTCACTGGATGAACAGCTGGATGGTGGTTGATAGGTGCTCTCTATGGGCTAAGCCCCTCCTATCTGTCAACCCTAGTGACGTCCATGGTTTCCCCAATACAGTCTTTTAATATTCCCTACTGTTCCCCATGTCCCCAACCTTCCCTGGAATGGTCCAACCAGACCTAGAAGTATGTTTTTCAGACCTAGAAGTATGATACAAAACTGTGTACAAATTATGTATTCTCCTCCTCTCTTACTTTGATAGGGAGTGATGTCAGACTGGACCTAATGTAATAGAACATATATTTTTTAGTGGTTAGAGAAATATCTTATCCCCTTTCCCTTACCTTTTCCAGCTCTTGACTGTGTGTGTATGTATGTATGTGTGCGTGGTTTAATAAGTATGCTGCAACAGCCTCCCTCATAGTCTGAAGCTGAAATGGAATGACCCAGCACTGCTGACAGCACACTCCGCTAAAATGGGGCCCTGTGCAAATATCTGCTACTGTAGCCCTGCCACATAATTGTTCAATTTACTGTATAGCCAATATCCCTGTGCTGTAATTGAATATGACTTTGTCCTGTTTGAGTAATCTCTCCATTTCATTCCGTTGACCCCTGACTAGAGAGAGAGAATGAGAGAGAGAGGGAGACTGAGAGAGGGTAGTGGATAAGTGAGTAAGACATCTTGAGCAGATAAAGCATGTAGGTCACATTGAGCTGCTGGGTTACTTCCAATGAGATCTTTGCTACTGGCATCATCGCTCTATTCTACAATCACCAGAGGAAAAAAAAAAAACAAAGAGAGAGAGTCATTTAAAAAAAACCATTTCCATCAAATATGACACGAAGACACAAGCCTGTTCATTTTGTCATGTCTACACAGCAAATAACTACTGTATACATTTTACAAAAAAACAAACATATCTACAACATACAATGTCCAACCACATCACATTAAGGATGCATGGTCATTGTCTGAAAGTGTCATTGGCAGTTTTTATTAACATGATGTTATACAAAGTATATGCATTAACAGTAGGAACAGACCATATAAGGCACTTCAGTCACTTCTTTTCATGCAGAGAATCATAGTTTGGAATGGACGGATATTGTAGCTGTGGTTAATGACTTGTCAATTAAAAAACTTAACCATAGGATGATGCCTAACCAAACACAAACACACACACAAAACAAAAAAACAAAAATAAGTGTACCTATACCTCCTTAGAATGAGCTTGTAGTGGACCTCTGACAACAGTGTGATCTTTGACAACACGGATGTGAACATCTTTCCTTCAGATACATCAGTGCCTGATTTGTAAAACAAAAAGGAGGTGTTCCAGATGCTCATTGGAGGTAATGGGTGCATATATATTTTGTGAATTTATCCAAACTAGGAAGCAAGCCACACAGGTCTTTATATTCACTCTGTATGCATACATAATCTTGGAGCACATGTGTCTTGGATGGAATAGTTCTCTGCCCTGGTTAAAATAAATAGATCAGTTCCAGTTTTAATGTAGTGCATAAAGATGCTTTCTGTCATATCATTGGTAAGGAAAATTCAGTGGTTACTGCGAAAATACAGGGTTTTTTGTGTTTCTATATAGAACCACAGAAGACGGCAATTAATACTAGATTAACATTAATTTACATGTTTTTCATGTTGAGATATTAGACAGAAAATGAAGCTCCTAGTGCCATATATGTGACACTGTGTTCCCTATGTACACATCCAGCATACATAGAACAACATTTAGTCAACCTAAAATCTTAAAGTGACCCTTTTAGGTCAGTTTTGCTTTTCATAAACTCTTACATTCCCCAGTCTCCTAACAGTTGTAGAAATAGCAACGTTTGTGATACAGTATGTGGTCATTTGGCATTAATAAAAGCCAATGCAGCCAGGTTTGTGTGTGTGTGTTGCACATCCTCTCTAGTTTCCAGGCCAATTAAAAGGTCAGGCCTGGTCAGAGTAAAAATAACATAAAATGTGATTGGGGTTAAACATTGTCTACTAATTTGATACTAACAGCAAAAAGGTGTGAACAATTCACAATCAATAAATCATTAACATATTCACTGTAGCAGATTAGTATAATTAGTGTGAACAAATGAGCCATTGATGTGGAGAATGGCAGCTTCTGCCAGCTCTGCATCTTACAATCACACTGTTTGTGAAGAATGGGAATCAGGAAGAGAGTGCCTGTCTAACAACACTTAATTCTCATGTTGCAATCACCTATCGTCTGTACAATGTTGATCTTGTTACTTGTCTATAAAGCATGCTGACAGAAACTGTGAGCACTGCTGAAAAATGTCGTTGTATCTTGTGTTTCATTTATTTTCAGCTTTGCATCCTCATAATACCATACAGTATGTGTACGGTAATTTACATTTCCTGTGTCACTTCAAGTGTCCACTTTTGGGTAACGGTGTGTTAATGTGAATGTAGATATTTGTACTGAATAACAGCAGATGGCTGACTGTATGTTTTCCTTGGGTCGGTCAAAACACCACTGAAAATACATTTCAAAATTTATACCAAAGAGACCTGGTGTGTTTTTTTTTTCTTTCCTTTGATAATGATCACACAGCTAGCAGCCATATTTAGCATGACAATAAGGTAAATGTTTGTTGTTTGTTTTGATATCAGACTTTGTGTTAGTGTGATGGGTCTTATATTAAATTCAATGGTTATAAGGTGACAGGGTGTATCTTTACTTCTCCCATTGGAATCAACACACAAAGGACCACCGTTCAGTCTTCTAAATGGGTGTGTAAAAAGAGATCATGTGACATAGATACAGAAAATCAGAGAACTGTCATTTCTGAACAGTCTTTGATATCATGCATGCTGAGTGCAGCAACACATTGTATTCTCTAGACAATTACTATATACATATATACAATATTTACGCATGGATTCAGTTGGCAGTTACAGAGACTTTATCCCTAAGCTGCAAGGATAAAGTCAGTTTGTTTTCCAGTCAGACTTAAACGGAGCATTTTCAGTTATTTTATATTTAGAGAAAGGAAAACACTGGATTCCATATCCTCCCTAAGATCCTTATGTTATGAGTGAAACACAGTGCTGGTAGTGTCATGGTTTTAGACTGTTTTGATGCACCTGGGCCAGGGTGACTTGCCATTATTGATGGAGCAATGAATTGCGAATTAGGCCAGCAAATTGTAAAGGAAAATGTCAGGACATCTGTTTGTGAATCATAAGAGATAAGCAGAAGACAGAAGCAGGGAGAGATTGACTAATTGTCTGATGTTTGTTGTGAGGTTGTGGGGTCATGAAATGGTTTGGGAGGCTTGGCTATATTGTAATGCACATAATCCAGTATGTTCACCTCAGAGCACAGAAACATATGGGTGAAATTTTGGCAGTACTTTGGTCAACTGAGTGAAGCTCCTTTAATGCTAGCTTAGTCTCTGGTAATAATAACAGTGTACTCCCTAGGTGGCATAAAATGGCCTCTACTCTATCATTTGGTATTCCAAATCTGCAAAGCAGTACTATGTACCATCCATTGTTGACATACAGTACATTTAGAGTCCGCCTCCTTAGGGCCACCAAGATCTGCTGTTCTGTCAGCTTGATGGATGACCACATGAGCTCCGTCAACCACTATTATTTGGATAATACATTATTATTTTCCTCTTTTCCATCTCTGACTTCCATCATAACCGGCAGCACATTCCTGTGGCTGGTGAGGGTTTTAACATTTACCCGGTTGGTTGCTGAAAAAGCCTGCCCTTGTGCCTCAGCCTCTCTCCATCCTCCCTCCCTGGAGCGGCACCTCCCCGAGGTGGATGGATTAGCTGAAAAAGCTGGTGTTTCTGAAACTGATTATGGTTTATTTAGAGCAAGCAGCATATACACTGGGATCATTCTTCATCACTATGCACTGATAATATCCAGCCACCACACACAGCGGTACACTCAAGGGACAGCGTGTGTGTTGTACTTTATCTAATGCCTCCCCCCGCAAAGCTGCGTGTGTGCGTGTCGGCCTGAGAAGATCCAGTGCTGTGAGAGTCACTCTCTCCCATTTTGGAATTAATTTTCTATGAGCTGAGAGTTGGATTTGAACTTAATAGCAACTTAGATGTTCACTCCACCTCCCAGTCTCTTTTTATTCCACATCCGTACAGCCGCACATCACTCACAAACTTGTATGTGTGTGTCTGTGTGTACGCTCATTTCTCACTCTTTGACTAATAGTAAGCCAGGGTACGCCCTAGGCCTCCTGTCTCATCCATCCCAGTGTGTGTTTGTGTGTAGAAATGTGTGAGTGTGTATGTGTTTTTGTGTGGATATTTGTGTGTGTATCTGTGAGATAGCAGGCCACGGCAGGATGCTCTGTCTCATTTATCTGGTGTTGACGTTGAGTGTGATATCCTCTGCTGAGGAGAAGCGATGCCCCCGCTTATTAATTATGCCTGAAATATTAAAAAGACTCCATCAAACATGAATTATTAATTTATTTGGCCCAGATCATCTCGACTAAAGATTTCCAGAACTTGTCATACATCATCTGATGAGGCGGAGTGTTATTTCCCTGTAAACACAAGGTGTGTGCATGTGTGTGTATGTAGTGATATGACAGAGAGTAAGAAATTAGAAACTGTGTGTGTGTGTATATGTGTATGTGCGCAATACTGCTTAAAAATGCCTTTTGATTTGCCTGCTGTTTTAATTACCTAATATGTTTTAAATTCTCACTAAGTTGAAGTTGAAGATCCTTCAACACAATATTCCATTTCAAGGCCTCAAGAATTGATATCATGTTTCCTCTCTGTGTGGTGGACTGAAAGCAGTAGCTTTGTTAAGATAAATAAATAATAACTCAAAAAAATATTTTTTTTTGTCTCATGAAAAGAAAAAAAAACTGTAAAATTGTTGTAAACTTCCAAAATCCTATAAGTGAATATGACATAGCAATATGATGGACACAGGGCCATGTATATGAGGCATATGAACAGACCATGTCAGACAAGTCGTTTGTAACGACTGACAGTGGCTACTAGGGGTGTGCATCTCTCCAACATAAGACGATCCGATACGTATCTCAATACATGGAGTATGATACGATTCAGAAACAATACATTTTAAAATGGAACGATTCTGTTCGATTCGATAGGATTTCTTTGCGATACGATACGATATGCTTCGATTCGATTTGACAATTTACATTATGAAACAACAAGTCTGAACTATAGATGTAGCATTACTTGCCTTCCAATAGATTTGTCAAAGACAAGAGAACATCTGTAACTTTTGACATGTGAATTCAGAAACATGTCATGTTTATTAGTGTAAAATATTGCACTGTAAGAACTTTACAAAGCCCCTCTGAAAATGGAAAAACAAACAATTACCACAGGCTTCTGTGGTAATTGCCACTCATTCTGCGTTAGACATCTGTTCTTTGACTTCAACTTTTACTTTATTATACAGCTCTGGCACGCACTTGTCAGTGAAATGCTGATGGCTTGGTATGTTGTAACAGGGCTCCAGTGTCCCGAAAACCCTCGTTCTCCACAATAAACCGGGTTATTGACGCCGTTATTACCTTGGCTCTAGCTGAGTTGTGGCTGAGCTTCGGCTGGTCTTGTATGCCTGCGTCCTGTCGAGTCTTTGTGCTAGCTATGCTAGCCTGCTCGTTGCCTGTTTCTCCATGGCGTCTCACCAAGTGAGTGTTGAGAGTTGTCGTACTACCGGTGTACTTTATTGCGGTTTTACACTCTTTGCATATTGCAGCGGTTTTATCCAGTGCTCGATCCCTCATATAGAATCAAAATCTCTTCCAGACCTTTGACTTTAAACTTGACGGTGCGTTGTAGATTGTGTCGGTGTTGGACAATTCACATCTTTCCCTTGCAAACAACACAGCGCTATCTTATGTCTCGCAATAGTGTCATGGGCCGGTGCGTGAGAGTCAGACAGGGAGATGGCGACAGAGAACAACATTAAATCGATTCATAATTTCGTAATCGGGCCATCGGCCGGTTCATCCTACATTTAGGCCGATACAGGGCTCTGTGTACCGATGCACTCACATCTTTTAAATCAAAACCGATTTTCCAACTCAAGTCGGTTACTTTTTACACCCCTAGTGGCTACTTATTTTCACTCACTCCAGGATTGGTCACATATAGCATAATGGCCATGAGGACACATCAAACATGTCTTCCACTGTTAGCTGAATGCCTCTGTGATGATCATATGTAGCCACTGGCCAGCTTTCAGATTACTAGTCATGGATGTAACTGTGTGATGCAACTGTAATGATAATCTATTTTTACCAACTCTAATACATTTGCAGCAGTGTTCTACCCAACCACAACTCAAACTCATACCATTTACATCATTACATAACAGCTAGAGGCTGATTAAGAATGAAGAGGCAAAGGTGACTATTTACCCACGTGACAAAAACCTACAGTGGCCTTGAAGGTCGACACACAACATTTTACAAAAGACAAAATTTCACAAAACATGACAAAAACACAACTACTTTTCAGAATACAGATAGGGTAGGGATAACACGTCTTGTTTCTTCGCTCTGTGAGGTAGGTCAGCCATTGTCAGCGTCTTGCGACCAAAGACAAGCTGAGATAAAATTATTGCGGTGTCAGAAATTTAGGATGACTGTCTCACAGTGTGACAGCTGCTACAACCTGTCACTCCGCATCCACGTCCTCCTCCTCCTTACATGTTGAGGTACGTCGTAACCTGCGATCACCTGCGATTCAGTAAATGGTCATCGTACAATTTGCACGCATCAAACTTGTCATCGTACCAATGTTTATTACATTCACGTCACAACGTAACAGTTAGGAATAGATTGTTTCTGTTTGGTTACCATAGCTTAAACAATGGAGCTTGTATGACATGTGTTAACTGTTTTGTTAAAGGGTGGGATAAATGTACTGTAAAAATGTAAATCAATCCGATGAGAAAGGGTTAAAGCAAGAGGTGTCTTCTGCTCTGCTGAGATAGTGATGATGCATCCCAGTTTCTGTAAGTAGGTCAAAGCAATCAAGAAAACCTGTAATCCCAGGTGGACATTGGGTAAGGTAAAATAGCAAGTAAATAAAATATAATCATTCTAAACAATAATAAAACATGCCCGTGCAATTTCCCCCTGCAAAGTATTTGTGATTCTGATTCTGAGAAGAATAGCATGTGTACTGGTGTGGAGAAATGTGCAGCTGACATGCATGAGTTCGGGACCTCTCAGCTGCAGCCTTCTGCTGCTTTCTTTTCTTCTGCAGTTTTGGCAGTGTCTCTCCAGCACCATTGCATCAGTGCAATGCAAACTGCAATAACACATAGCAAAAATAAACCCACTGTAATGCTTAGAAAATAGAGCATTCATTATGAAAAAACCCTGTGCTAGAAGAGTTAGTCAGTTACCTTAATAAACAGTCCCAAGACTTTTTAGCATCCCGTTTTATAGAATAAAAAGGACAGATGTGTCACATAGGGTTGTAATTTTGTGAGATATGTAATTTAAATACAGTAAAATATTGTTGTTAGTCACAGACTGTGTAAAAACCTATAGTCGCTTCTGTTTTACATATGTGCTCTGCTCTGACACTATGCATTTTTTTACTTGACCATGTCATATAAACAATGATTCATATATATATATATATATATATATATATAACTGACTGTATATGAACACCTCAGCTGCCTCTGCTTTTTTGGTCAGACATGGATCATCTTCTTCATTACTGATACATTAAAGAAGCTGAATCTTTACCACTGCAAATGAATCCTATAAAGAGCATCAGAACTCATAATCCATGAATCTATAAATACATATATACAAATATATTGCTTTTTCACATGCATCTTTTCAGTGATGGCACTGTTTCACCTCCTGCAAAAAGCCAGAATGTGAATTATTGATGGTACATGCCAACTTGAATAACTGTCATAAAATAAATACTACACATAGTACAGTAAGAAACAGTAGTGTATATAAATGAAAAGAATACACTGTTACTATCAGCCAACCATGCAGAGTGTGCATATATGATAGAGATTACACAAGGTGAATAGAACTACATTTCCCACATGGAGGACAAATGGTCTTGTCACAAAGCCACTTAGTCACAGTTGTTTATGCTGTGCAAGGCCTTGGAGACAGAGGACAGCTTGTACTGTATAGATGAAATGGAAAGTGTTCTTGACTCCTCAGAGCAGAGGTAAACTTCAGGTTGTAGGAGTCCCACTGACAGAAAGTTTCCTCACAAAGCACTGTTTTTTAACATACTTCACCCACACAGTGTTACTGTTGCAGATACGCTGAAATAGAATTTATGTTCCCGCTGCCATGACCACAGGTTGACTGTGTGTCAGATAAGTGTTTGAAAAATTAATACTAATACATATGACGTTCCCATCTGCAGCATTAGCCGTTGTTTTTCTATAATATTATCTAAACCATAGGCCCTCAATAGGCAGCCCCCAGGCCACATCCAGCCCACCGGCCACTTATTTGTGGCCCCCAACTATGATTCCTTCACAATGTGGTCAGCATGTGTAAACCAGGACTCCCATGGCTGCGTCACTCAGAGCTCATTGCTGCAACACAAGCCCAAGTTCTTGCTTTCACTTTTGGAGTTTTTTCACTTTTCTGAGTCAGAAACAGATACAAAGAGCAGGAGATTGAGACCTGTGTAAAGCTTCTGATCCCTGCATGGGTTTACCGATCCACTTAAGTGTCCAGGGGTTTAACACTGATGTGAAAATCATACTCCCTGCAAAAAAAAAAAAAAATGCTGTGTATAGTACTTTGAAATAACATAGCACCCTCACAGGCTGGGAAATTCCATCATGTTTACTGGAGAATCCAGGTATACCGTATTTTCGCGACCATAAGGCGCACCGCATTATAAGGCGCAGGTTACGCTAAAACATACCAGTACGTAAATTCAGTAAAAACCGGCTGGATATCAGTGAGGAGCCGGTGCAGCCTCTCTCTCGATGGTGGCAGCGACAGAGAAACAGTGTGTGTGTTTCTATGGGCAGAGCAGTGGCTGCTGCTGAATGCCTGATGTGATTCCAACTTTATCTTTACACTTCATTAACAAACAAAAACTATCTTCGGATATAAATTGCACCACAGTGATTCCTAATTCATTATTGCTCTGAAATTATGCCGGCTTTCACAAAAGCTCGGACAACAGTCACTGAGACGCTAAGACGCCAGATACCAGTACGTACGGTAAATAAAAAGGTAATGGGACAAAAACATAGAGTTAAGTCAAACTTTATCACAGCTATGTACAATACACTCACATTTTAATCAATCCTCTCCCGCAAACCCATCAAAGTCCTCATCTTCAGTGTCAGAATAAAACAACTGTGCGAGTGCTTGCATACCAGCTTCCCTCTCATCGCTGTCAGAGTCAGAGTCACTGTCGTTGCCGGCTGGCTGTTCTGAAATTATGCCGGCTTTCACAAAAGCTTGAACAACAGTCAATGCAGAAGTTCTTTGGTTAACCCTCCCGGGATAACGGCAAGCTCCGAATTCGTCTGCTTCACCTGGTCTTTTACTCCAGCGGTGAGATGGGCGCGCATGGAGTCACAGATCAGCAGCGAGGGTGATACGTGGAAAAAAACCACCCGGTCTCTTTACGTGAACTTCCCTGAGCCACTCTTCCATTTTCTCCTCGTCATCCAGCCCTTCTGATTTGCCTTAATGACGACTCCTGCTGGAAACTATTCTTTAGGCACCGTCTTCTGCTTAAAAGTCACCATAGGTGGAAGTTTTTGTCCATTGCCAAGGCAACCAAGAACAACAGTGAATGCTGACTTCTCGTGCCCCGTGGTCCGTATCGATACAGTGCTGGTCCCCGTTCTCTCCACAGTTTGGTTCACGGGGATGTCGAAAGTGAGGGGGACCTCATCCATGTTAATGATGTGGCTGGGCTGAATGTTTTTACCGGAAATCTTGCCACTGCAGAAGGCGCGAAAGCTGGCCAGCTTTTCTTTATAATCCGCTGGAAGTTGCTGCACCACGGTAGTCCGTGTGCGGATCGAGAGATGACGCCTTTTCATAAAACGAAAGCACCAAGATGGACCTCCTTTAAAGTGTTTGATATCCATGTCCTGTGCTATCGTTGCTGCCTTCAGTCGAATGGTGACAGTGGAGACACTTCTCCCGGCAGTTATTTGTTCAACAATCCACTGCTCGAGTTGGTCTTCTAACTTTGGCCACCTCGCTTTGTTGCCACGGAAACTCAGTTTTGTTTTCTTTGCTTGCCGCAGTTAGTCTTCCTGCTTCCTCCACTTATGAACCATCGATTCATTGATGCCGAATTCCCTCGCAGCTGCTCTATTTCCCTTTGCAACCGCAAAACTGATCGCCTGCAGCTTGAATTGCGCACGTAAGCAAGTCTCTTCACTGGTGCCATCGTCAGGGGTCTGTAGTTGTAGTTGTAGTAGTAGTAAAAGATGTTATTATTTTGCAGCATACCGGTTATATACGTGCCAGGAGCTGTACCGTAGTGTTCAGCTGATTGGTGAATTGCTGCCAATGTACGTAATGTACGTATGACGTAGCGTTCAGCTGATTGGTGAATTGCTGCCAGCGTACGTAGTTTACGTATCATGTCCCCGTGTCTGGTACTCAACCCATACTGTAGAAACCAATTTTTGTGTTATTCAGAGTTTGGTTTAAATGGTTTGTGGCCTATGTTTTTTGTTGATTCTGCCAGTAGAGGGCATCTTTGTTTTACCTTTAAAGCCACACCTTTTCTGGTCTTCCTGTGCTTAGTTGGTAGGAAGGCACACAGTTTTTCTACCGTAGCCGTGACCGTAGCCGCAGAAGTTTTAGTTTCATTAACAGTTTAGTTACTTTGACTGTGCCTCTTTGTTTCTTGAAGCACCTTTGGAAATAAAGCAACAAAAACTCAATGGACACTGGATTTATTTTCTGCACTAAACGGCACACGTAGATCAACATTCCAACTGAGCACAGAGAAAAGGACCATTCACATACACAAGGTGCACCGCATTATAAGGCGCACAGCCGACTTTTGAGAAAATTTTAGACTTTTAGGTGCGCCTTATAGTCGTGCAAATACGGTAATCTAAACACATGTTTTCACTCAAAAACAGAACATCACAACTACTCTTAAGAAAGTCACATCTGGTTTAAAAAAGTCCAGTCACTGCCATAAACCAAATTTAATTACATATGACAAGGAAGGGATGTCATTAAAAATAAGTCAAAAATGCTGTGATTCCTCCCACGTTATGAACTGAGGCAAAGTCGGTCAGGTTGTCCTCCGAACATTCCGAACATGTTGGGATTAGACATTTAAAATCTAATCACACTACTTGTTTTAGCCAACACACAGCTGTGTTCAGTTGCTCCTTTACTTCTACATGGTCAGCAGCAGCAATCTAACCCTGTTGCAGTTTTGTTACAGGGATTTTACAAGGTCGGTTGTGCAGAGAAGTAGAAGCAATAAGAACGATGTAGATAGCAAAAGATTACTGTAAATGAGGCATACATGATATTATAAAATGATATTTACTAATTATTTTGATCAGTACTGGCATCATGGTTGCATATGTAATAATGGATGTATTTTAAATTCTTGAGTTTATATAAAATTGTGCTTAAATTACAGGATAACTTAAAAAAAAATATATATATATATATATATATATATATATATATATATATATATATATATATATATATATACATATATATGGTGGATGTACTTGTATTAGTGTAGCACTCATTTTCAGTATTAGTCAATTATATTTATTTATTCGCAGGAAACCAAAATCATTATTGCTAATAATAATCGATAAATGTGCAGCCGTACTGTAATACGCATCATCCAAGACTACAGAAGAAAGTATTAAAATAAATAAATACATAACTCTGTAGTTGCTACAAGAGGATACATTGCAAAATAAAAAGTACATGAATTCTCAGAGGTCTAACTTAGTTTGTTTCATTATGCATGATTGCAATGTAATCTGATCAGCCTATGTAATTGGTGATGTGCACTATACACTACAGTGAGCACCAAGAAATTACATACACTTAATTTGCAGCAGCAAATATGTTTTGAAGGAGGTGTAATGTTGGATTACAATCTCTATTAGAATAATGAGGAAATGTTAATTAACATTTGCCTAGTTACATGCACCTTAATAACTATTATCTGCTCCCACCCCCCCAACACACACATACATACACACACACAGACACACTCACTCTCTCTTTCTCACCCTCCTCCCCCACCAGTTGACTCTGGTTCATTCATAGCAAAAAGACACATTACCTCCACAGTGCAATTTAATTCTAGGTTTACTTAATAAACTGCTATTACTTTTTCAGGAACTGACATTGAAGATTATTCAGACTTTTTTTGCATTATGTGGCATAAAGAATGCAATTTCTATAGAGGCTTTACTTAGTAGGAGTAGGTTTTAGAGTGGGATAAAGTTGTAAAGGGTATCAAGGATTTTACTGCAATGTCAGGTTTTATCATCGTTTAGGGAGAAATTCAAGTGTTCTCCTTCCTGGCCTGCTCTCTTAGATATCATTTATCCTCTGTGTCTGACATGACAGCCATGATGACGAGACAAGTGCCCCATCACTCACTGTTTAGTGCTTTGGAGTCACACAGGAGGTGTGTGTGTGTGTGTGTGTGTGTGTGCGCGCGTGTGTGTGTGTGTGTGTACCTTTGTGTGCGCCAGGGCAGCCTGAATCAGGCTAAGGTCAATGAGAGTTAGAAGCTGTCCTCTCCATCTCTTCCCCATTCTTTCCTTCCAATTCCTTCTTACGTCCACATCCTGGTCCACATCCAATTCATCTGTTCCTCTGTGTGTATGTGTGTGTGTGTGTGTTACCATGGCACCCTCAAACCTTTCCCTTCCCTTCTCTACTCATTGCCAAAGGCACATACACAGGTGTGTGCACACCCATGCGCGCACACAAAATCACCTTTTAATTCCCTTTGATGTATTACTCTGGCAGGAACCAATTTTAGCACCCAGAATTGGGCCTTAAATCACCAAATCACCCCTTTTCTCCCATCCAGTCATCTATCAGCCTGCTTCAGCTGAAAAAACATCAATATATCAGAAATGTAAATAAATTAGTAGTATCCACTGCAATGACTCGGATAAATATTATATTGACAAGTAGTGAAGGATTTGCTTTAGCATTGATGGATGACAGCTGTGTTTCTGCCAAAACATGATGCTTTTTTTCTGCCATCTCATCCAACTGTGTGTGTGTGTGTTAATGCGTGCATGCCTATGAGCATCCTTGAACAGGACCCGACTCATAAGGGAGAACCATCCTGCTGAGTAATTTAATAATAGTAATTAATTAATAAATAGTAAACACACACACACATACACACACACAGAGAGAGAGGCACAAAACTATAAGGAAGACAGCAAACACAGTTTATGACATAAATCACAGTATGAACCAGACTAATGAGAATAGAGGAGAGGTAGGAGGGTGAGAGGGGGATTTGAGGTACAGGGAACTGCTTAGTGGATTGTGTTTGTGTCCTCCGACAGCATAGGCCTATAGCAGCATAGCTATGTTAAAAGTTAAGAATTTGTCGGCCCTACCTGCGACTTGAAGGAACACTACACACAACAGAATGTAACTCAAAGTCAATCACACTTGAAATCAGCCTGTCCAGTTAGGAAGCAACGCTGATTGTGAATCAATTTCAGCTGCTGTTGTGCAAATGGAACAGACAACAGGTGGAAATGAGAGGCAATTATCAAGACAACCCCTATAAAGGAGAGGTTCTGCAGGTGCTGACCACAGACCATTTCTCTGTTCTCATCTTTTTTACCTGATGGTTTGCTCACTTTTGCATTTTGTCAGTGCTCTCACCTCTAGAGGTAGCATCAGAATCAGAATCAGAAATACTGTTAATACTATTGATCCCAGGGGGAAATTGCTTTCAGTCCAGGTGCTCCATGTATACTCAAAAACAGGTTAGAAATATAAAATAAGGTAGTAAAATCCAGGCAAGTGAAGACTAATAGTCATATATAATACAACTAATACTGTTGTATACTGTTAGACTTAACCAAGGGCTCGTAGCAGGGGGTGAGGTGAATCAAGCTGTGATCCGATCTTCCCAGAGGGGGGAGGGGGGTACAGCTGTATGCATCCTTCACAGCAAGTCCAGGGTCCTCTCCTCTCTGGTCTTACAGGTCACATACTGGGTGAATTTAGGGAGTGTTTTGTCGATAGAGACATGGTTAAAATCACCCGAGATGATGATGAGAGCAGTCGGGTGTTCCGTCTGAAGTCTGGCAATTGCCGAGTGGATGACGCCACAGGCCGCTGTCGGGTTAGCGAGTGGTGGAATGTAGACTGCGACGGCGATGGTGTGTGAGAACTCACGGGGCAAATAATATGGTCTGAGGCCAACCGCTAGCAGTTCAGTGTCGGGGCTACAGATACGGTCCTTGATTGTAATATGACCAGGATTGCACCATCTGTTGTTAACAAAAACAGCAAGCCCACCTCCTTTCCGCTTACCGCTCTCGGTGCAACCCCTGTCAGCCCGAACCGTCTGAAATCCCTCGACGGAGACGTTGTAGAACAAAAAGAGTAAAGGCTGTTCCATACTCCGCGAGACAAAGAGCGGAGAACGCACTCCATGGGTGGTAAGAGATTAAAAAAAAAGGTCTTTTCCGCACTGAGGTACCATACTCCGCGAGACGTGTGTGTGCAGAACTCCTCATACGGCCCGCCCACTAAACTATAAGGAAAGACTTTGCTGAGTTTTTTAACACACCACAAGGACGTGTGCCATGGCAAGAGGGCATTATACAGAGAGGGTGCCTGCAACAGCGTGAGATGTCTGGCGATGAGTTGTGAAAATGCGACTTTACTTTTGAAGTAAAGCTAGCAAAGCTAAGTAAGGCAAGCACAAACACCGAATCTTTGCTATTGTTACTTTTAACAATAGCAAAGATTCAGTGTTTGCGCCTTTATGACCACATTTGCACATCTACTGTGTTCCAATGTGCCTGCGATACTTCAAACTGTCCGGTGATGAGCTGAGAAGATGCGACATTAAAAGTAACAATAGCAAAGATATACAGACATTGTTAACGAGCCTATTATGCCCGGGTATGTAGGAGTATATAGAATGGTAATAACAGTCACCATCTGGTATGTGTGAATGGCTGTCTGGAGTTATTGGTGACAAATCACCCTTACTTGCCTTTCTTTCTTTCTTTTATTGCTCATCATGCAAAACCGGTATGGTCTTATCTAAATCTTATCTAAATCTGCTGAATCAGTGCTGTTTAGGCTCTTGCGCTTCTCCACTTTCATCACGCCCACAATAAATTCCGACCAATCACAGCATGGTTACCGCACAGCCTTGAAAGACAAAGTTCGGCCGGACCCTGTGCACAGGAGTGCGGATCAGCGGGCGGTCAGAGACAAAAAATGACAAAACATGATGCTTTTTTTCTGCCATCTCATCCAACTGTGTGTGTGTGTGTTAATGCGTGCATGCCTATGAGCATCCTTGAACAGGACCCGACTCATAAGGGAGAACCATCCTGCTGAGTAATTTAATAATAGTAATTAATTAATAAATAGTAAACACACACACACATACACACACACACACACACAGAGAGAGAGGCACAAAACTATAAGGAAGACAGCAAACACAGTTTATGACATAAATCACAGTATGAACCAGACTAATGAGAATAGAGGAGAGGTAGGAGGGTGAGAGGGGGATTTGAGGTACAGGGAACTGCTTAGTGGATTGTGTTTGTGTCCTCCGACAGCATAGGCCTATAGCAGCATAGCTATGTTAAAAGTTAAGAATTTGTCGGCCCTACCTGCGACTTGAAGGAACACTACACACAACAGAATGTAACTCAAAGTCAATCACACTTGAAATCAGCCTGTCCAGTTAGGAAGCAACGCTGATTGTGAATCAATTTCAGCTGCTGTTGTGCAAATGGAACAGACAACAGGTGGAAATGAGAGGCAATTATCAAGACAACCCCTATAAAGGAGAGGTTCTGCAGGTGCTGACCACAGAACATTTCTCTGTTCTCATCTTTTTTTGTCAGAGACAAAAAATGACGTCATTTTGTGGGCATAACGTCTGCACTGGGGAAAAATGTCTTTGTCTCGCGGAATATGGATCCAGCTTAATTCCGCCGTGAAAAAACAAAGACTCTCCAAACCAACATGTTTAGTGGAGTTATTAAAGTCTTGCCACTGTTCAAAAAGAAAGTCAAAAATAACTTAGGAAAGGCAATAAAAGTAGGAAAAAGTAAGTGAGAAACATGGAGCAACATAAACAGGCATCATGCGTCGTGACGCATGCACACTTCTGCATGAGGCGGTGTCTACAACCCACACAAGTTGCTCAGGACTCTTAAAAGTCTCCCTGTGGTTCAACAACAGACACACATTTAGTTGATATCGTGGTCTAAACCAATCAGAGACAGTGAAGAGCAGGACCCCTGTGTGTGTACGTTTGTGTAGGTTTGTCCATAAAAATTGTACTTTTTTACTACTTGGCCAGTGTCTGTTAGCTAAATCAAGTATAACATAATATATTAGCTGATATGACATAGTATTAAGTTTAAGTTTAATATAGTTTCTGTTAAATATGAAACAACATAGTAAAATGCTCCCACATTGTGTACAGCACAGTGTGCTGTAATGATATCCAGCAGGTCCAGCCGGTTAATGTTTCACTTTAAATCCACTGGAGTTTGTCTCAATGGGAGTTTGCGTGCGAGTGATATCAACTACCAAAACTGAGATGGAGCGCCTTTGAAGCCAGAGTGCAAATTAAGCCCTTCTGCTCACTCAAACCCAGAGACCCAGCTCCTCTGGAGGCTGAAAATATCGTTCACACTCAGCACTCTGTCCCACTTGCTCTCGCTCTGCTCTCCTGAGTCTGTCCCTGCACACTGTCAAATATCAAGCTACATTATTTTTTTTTTTTAAATTTGATTTATGCTTCTTTCACTTGCTAATCAATGTCAGTAGACTTTCCTCCATGCACACTATGGAGGTTTCTTTAGCTCAATCATGAGAAGAATCAAAGTTGCTGCTAATTGAGTTTCTAATGAGCGTATTTGATTAAAAGAAAGCAGCTTAAGCTTTAAAGGGCCTTATAGCTCTAGGCACATCGAAGAGCCTTTGCTTCCTCAAACACATTAGCAGCAGGCACTGGTTGTAGTTATTAGTAGGCTATGTTTAGGATGAGGCTGGTGATTACCATGGCAACTTTATTTTGACTTCCACATGCACCATCCTGCTACTGAGTACAAATCTGATACATGCCCAGCTCAAAAAGGTCCAAATCAGTGTTTTTGTAAGATTTTTCTTTTAAATATAAAAAACATATTCATTAGTCCAGTTTATATTATATCTTCAGCCAACACAATGAAAATGTTGTCCAGGGACTAAAATGTGACAGGCCCATCATGTAGCCATGTTAATTTAACGATTAGGGAAGACCAAACAAACGTGAAGGTGTAAACACAAAAGTACACTACAAACATGGGTATACTTGTGGGAATAAGTTGATTTATTAAATATAATTCATTTTCTGGCATGCTGATCAAACCACTAAGTAATCATTCACATCAAATGAACAGGATTCAATGATATTTTGTGTTATTGGAGCATGTCCCAGTAGTCTTCCTTGTTAAAGGACAGATAACTAATGTCCTTGACTAACACCCCTTTAAAAGACTGTTCCTTGTACATTTGAGGAAGAAACGTCAGGTAATGATTTTAACTTCCTAAAAATGGATGTGCTGCTTTCTGGAAATGTACCAACTGCTTGCATTTGCTTTCCTTTCCCCATGTGTTGTCTATTGATTAATTAATAGTGAGTGATTCTTCATCTTTAAGGGCTGTAATTACACTCGGGAGCTACACAAGGACATGCGCTGTCATACAGGTGCACCTCTTCAAACACACCTCAGGGAGTGGATGTGTGTAAGCATGTGTGTGTGTTTTCCTACTCAGTTATCGACAAAGCCCATTTATGACCCATAGGTGCCATATACCATATATCCTGGATCATCCCCCTGAGCTCACACAAGCTCCTCTGCATGCAGAGCAAATTAACTTCATCCCTACATAGCTAATCCGCCATGGAATTAGGATTTTAGCCCTCTCATCTCCACTGAATCCTGTTCAGTAGCATAGGGCCATCCCTGAAACACTGTTACTGCCCAAAACAGGTTACACAGCCTGCATGGTGAGTCATTAAAATCACTAAATCTCTGCACAAGAAGGCTATGAGATTATCATGTCAGCTGATCTGCTGGTCAGTGAACATTTCAGTGTACAATGTCTGCTCTTCATTGCTGTTGTTAATAAATGTCTGGACCATTAATTTAAGTACTTCTATGCAGGTTTCATTTCATTTCATTTTTTTTTGTTTAGTTTTTTTGTTTTGTGTTTAGCCTCACCAAGCTGACTGCACTTTGCTCTCTGCTACACTCATCTTTATCACATTTGATATCAGTGCATCAGCTGATGCAGTAGATTGGTTTTGCCCAGGGATCAGGGTTTCTTTTGATCAAAGATGATCTAAAGCTCTTAGCTAGTGTCTGTCTTCAACTGATCCTGCCTGCAATGGGATCGGTTAAATTGAAACATCATAAAAACATCAAACAGGGTGCAGAGCGGACACACCACTAAGCCATTTTCATTTAGCAGGGATTGGGTTTGCTGTTGATGAGAGTCAGGTGTGTATCAGGTCAATACAGAGCACCTTAGGGTAGGGTCAGAGACCAAAGTGAAAGATTTTACTTCAGATTTTTTTTACCTGAAAAGTTAGACCATGCACTCAGAGCCTGAGAAATATTCAATACTGTTCTGCACAGACTGACACAGAATTCAGTCAGACAAAAATGTAGATTTTACAGTGAGTTCCAAAGAGATTGAATGCTGTAGGACTTGTGGAAAGATCCAGGTATTTCAAATCCGACCAAATCAAACAGCTAATATTTAATTGCTAATATTTCTCTAGATAATGTGTTGTTATCTTGTTAAACCCAGAAACAGTGTTACTTTGGAGCTGCCGTTGCAAAATATTTTATATAGATTATATAAATACGCAGCTACTCCTTTTCTAACATTGACAAGAACAAAGTTTGATCATATGCAAATATTTTTTAAGCAGTAGCACATGAACTTTAAATAGACAGATGACTTGATCATTTGCACAAGGCTAGCACAAGTAATAGCACAAATGACAGTATGTACCAACACTTGGTTGTATAATGCAACGTTTCCTAACCTTTATTGAGCACATATTTTACATTTTAAAAATCCTGCGGCACAGCTGATGATCTCTAATGCACACTGGTTGGGAAACACTTGTATGATGGATGATCCAGTTGTCTGAGCAAAATATGAATTGACCCTTGACCAACAATTGCACAGGATGACAAGCTTTGTCCTAATTCAGCAAATTGGTACATCCTTTAAAGGCTATCCCGCTACCTTGGTGGATTGGAACACATATTATATATAATATACATAAATATTAATAGTATTGCCCCTGTTTAATGGAGCTGTGACTGTAAATTGATAATATGTCAATTTAAATTTAGGGTTGGTCTCCAATATGCTCCTTGTTACATAAATCAATAAGTCAAGTCAAGTTTTATATATATATATATATATATATCTTGCTCATGTAATTGAAACTCGCAGAAATCTATTACTCATAATACCAAGCCTGCACTCTTTACAAATTAACTGTCAGATTAGCTCCATAATATCAGTTTCATGCAGAAAACAAACACACAGTTAATCTCCTACAAAGGCTCAAGACAGATTATTATGTTTCAAAAATGCACACCACCCCTTTATTGGCTGTTTTATATGCCTGACACTGCTTCGATGTGACAGCATAGAGTGTATACCCTGACACAAGCGGCTTAGCACTGACATGGACAAACAACGCCCGAGGACACACAGCAAAGGTGGAGTAGGTTAGAGGTAAGCTACAAGTCACAGGCTGAGAGAGGAAGTGTGTGTTTATGTACTGAATGAACCCACTGGATCAAGATCAAGACAAGAGGGAGAGAGAGGCAACTTTAGAGTAATGAGCAGATGGAGAAAACAGAGACAGAGGCAAAAAATTAAAGAAGAAATATAGCTGAATTGCACAAATTCCTCTCAGTTCTGACATTGCTTGTCATCCTTAATGCAGAGATTAATTACAATGAAGAAAACACTTATATTACTGAAGCTGCCCTTATATAGCAGGCACTTCTCTATACACCTCACTATAGAGTCTCTTCTCTCACCCATTTCCTTTTATAAGTATAACACTGATAGACATAAACCCTGGTTTACAGGACGGTTTAGTGCTATGGAAGGACATGATGACCGATGGAATGTGGTGGTCTGTTCTGGTCACAGAGGCTCTGCTGCCAGTGCCACATCAGCACTTGAATGCCACATCAGAATCCTTCCTCCTGCAGAACCACAATAAAATGGCATTAACATTAATCATAACAACATAATATTACTTTATTTAGTGCTATATGTAAAAATATTAAGAGAGTGTGAGAAATGCTTGTGTGTATATCTAGACAATTTATCTTTGGTGTGTGTGTGTGTGTTAGCTGGCGAGCTATCAGCAGCAGCTGTGTTATCAGCCTTATCTGTATGCTGGCCTGTAATGGACGTTGCTGTTTGGCACTGCTGCAAGCTTTAGCATTGTGTAATTAAAAATGACATGCAGGTTAAGGTGCTGGTTTAGGATCAGATTTTGCGTCAGTGGAACATGGAGGCAGTTGAACACCATGCAGGTAAAAATCATCTGTCCAGGCAATGGAGATATTAATTGTCCTACAACTGTGGAACAGAGGTCTCTGAAGATCCAAGAGAATTGCTGAGGATAGACAGAAATTGATTCAGTTTGGCTCCTCATCCCAGCTCTAAGTGAAAGGTAGTATTCTGGGTCTTTGGAAGCTAGAAAGACAGGTTAGATCTGACTCAGTACTGGAGTGCAACTCTAAAATGTGTAGTTGTGTGCACTTTCATTCAAATGATAGGGCAACTTCCAGTAGTATTACTTCAGCTCAGTCCTCCTATCCTCTTAGCCCTCTATCTACTTGCCATGGAACATGGGCACAGTCCTGATGAGGCATGGCCTGTAAGTGTCTATTCTCCTCGTGTCATTGGTCAGAGGCTCATTAATCCCTCCCTCCTACCCCCTAGTTATCTTGTGCAAAGTGAATTACACGAGTGCCTATTGATTTCTGTCCTAATGCCAGGCACGTTTAAAGAGTAAACCTATTGCTTTTCTCCCAAAGCTTTTCTATTGTGCTTTCTATTGAGCGGGAGGTAGGAATTGGGCGGGGGGGGGGGGGGGGGGGGGGGGGGGGGGGGGTTATATCTGCAGGAAGAAAGGTGAGGCAGGGAAATCAGATAAATGCTACAGAAGGGATAGAGGGAATGAAAACATGTTCTCATTGTCTAACTGAAGCTTAAGTGTATCTATTAAAGTGTAATGTCAAAGCTGTGGCCTCAGGAATATGCCGTGCGTCTCATCTGCATCTGCTGCTTTGTGGTGACTGCTAATGAATTCAAATAGCAGGGGGAAGCAGGGGCAGGGGACAGTAATTACTGCTCTGTATCAGGTAGGTGTATGTGTGTGTGTGTGTGTGAATGTGTGCTGAATGAGTTTCATGCTTCATTACTAGGAGTGTTAAGGTAATAAGGCCCCTGACTGTCCACTGAGAGAACTCATCACTTTTTTTGGCAGTGGAATTAGCCCCACGTTGTTCTAGGGCTCCTTTTCCTGTTAACTTCCACTGGTACGGAAGATTAAAGCCCTCCGAAGATGGCTATTAAGAGGAGACAGGTGACCCTTCATAATCCCATAACAGTCACTGTTTAATCAAATTTTAACCAACACTTGATCCACTGTTCACTTCTGAACCTTGACAGCACTAGTACAAAGGTTGGTCCACCTTCAAGCAGCAGAATGCTTTAATTATCACTCAAAAAGAAATTCTGCTGCAGTTTATTATAGTATTATGGCAGTCTTTCACTGCCATATATTTTCAGTTAGCATTCTTCATGTCCAGCTGTTGAGTGTATGTATACATCTTGACAAACTGCTTACCCCACTCAGGGCTTTTAAGTGATGTGTCCTCAGTCCCCTAAGGTACCTATCCTTTTGGGTCACAGAAGCATTGGATGAAATTATTCTCATTTCGTTGTGACATACATTAAAAGATGAGACATGACAGGGCAAGCTTAGATTTCCAAGTGGTTTAATTCTTGGATGTTTGTTGATATGTGCAATTGAACATTTGTAATACTGTTGCAAATACTGAGCCCTGTTTTCATTGTTGAGAGGAGCCTGTTAAGGCACCTGTAATGATTATTATTTATTATTGTAAAAAGTCTTTTTTTACAACTTTGTCATTTCCTTAATGAATGTTTGTTAGTAGTGTTACTGTCATCATCACCTCAATATGAAACCAGTGAGGACAGGTGCATACACAAATCTAAGCTTTTCTTATTGTTTTTCATTTACCCTTACAAAATGAGATGCAATGTAAATAACCTTTTAAATAAAAGTAGATTGGAATAAGCTCTTCTGTCATGACAGCCCTGCTGTATATTGAGTGGTACATATAGCCTACTGTAAGTACAGTTGTAGCTGTACATATCCTCATCCATGAAATCAAGATTGCCTTCACATGTCTGTAATAAAAAGATGATGTAGTTGGATATACTGAATCTGTAATGGTCTGAGTTTTAAGATTTGAGATTTTTTCTGTTTCTGCTGTATGATGTGTTTCATTTATTTTGTGTTAAATGCTTTGTTTTGTTCTCTTTCATTGTCTGCCCCATCCTAACTATCTCTACCAGCATCTTGGTTATTATATTGGCCTTTTGCCTGCTTTAGTATTTGTTACCAGTGTGTTTTTGTGCTGTGTCTGCATTTGAGTCCTCAATTGGAGAACTCAATAGCATTATCTGTCACATATCTTATAAATATGATGGCCATGACCTGAAGATTTATTTCATTTGCAGCATCTACTGCATAAAAACTAAAGTGACTATAAAAACCTGTTATATATTCATGGTGCCTGTAGGATTTTCCAGTAGAAAACTTTATTTCCTGATGTGGGTATGGGAAATTTAAGGTACTGTGTTTGACTGTAATAGTTGTTCATGATTGTTAGACGTATACATGAATGACGCAACTGCGGAGTATGCGCAGTTGTAGTGCAGCTATGGCAACGGTTTGTTTGTAGTGTAGCCATAGCAACGCTTGTTGCATTGAAGTGCAGCTATAGCAACGGTTTGTTTATTATTTCTGATTGCCCGTCGGAACCCACACGTCGCGTTGGTGAGTGGGCATTTTTAGTTTTGAAATGTTACAGTCAAAATGTTATCCATTAATAACGGTTTGTTCGTGTGTTTATTGCAGGTTTACAACCTAAAAGTTTCTGAAAGTTCCTAATAGAGCTAAAAGACCACTAATAGATCTAACACCACTAATAGTTCTGATGGAAACTAAAAGTTCTAAGAGTTCTAAGACTTACTAATGGTTCTAAGAGTCACTAAATGTTCAGCTGGAAGTTAGTCCAGCTCACAGTTTATGTGGTATGTGTGCATGTGACATAAAGAGTGTGGAAACTAGGAGTTGTATCCGCCGTGCTTGTTCCAACAACCCATCCAGAGGGGAGACTAACGAAGAGTAAATCTGGACAGTGCCCGCATGTGTAACATTCATAAATAATTCAGTTGATTACCAGCATGTGAATAGGGCAATGACTTTAATCCGCTGCTTATTTATGCTCTTAATTAGATGAGGACAACACAACTAAATTAATGACGTTTCATCTAATGTTACATATCTGCAGGAAAAGTGTTTCCTGGTGTCATTTCATTAAGTGTGATCACTAATAGCCTAAATACTGATCATCAAAGAATCTAAATTCTAGTTCTAGACCTGTCCTTTCTCTTAAATGCAAGGGTTAATGCTGTCTCTACTTTCACTGACACTGACATGTGCTTTCTATTCCCCTCACATGGTCATCTTGCTGCAATGCGGTTGGCCCTGTAGTGTGAAACAGAGCCACAGTCGGGGGTCAATGCAACATATCAGTCATGGTAGCCAAAATAGAAAAGAAATAACTTTGTTTGTTTGGGTGATTATTTGCTTTTGGAACAGGGTCTGTGAAATGATTTGTGCAGATAATCTTTCTCATAGATTTTTATTATTTTAGTTTTCAACATCCATCTCCAGCTGGTGATTATTACCTCTGCCACTCATTTCCTTCGCACAGCCTGCAGTCCTCCTTCCATATTGATTTGTAAGAGAGGAATCTGCTGCTGAAATGAAATGAGGTGACTGCAACAGGTAATGCTGGAGTGCAGAGTCAAGGGCTTGTTAATAGTCTACTGATATGAAGGATCCTTGAAGAATGTTAGCGACTTGGTGAGTGACATGCTTTTAGAAACAAGAGGAGACTGAAAAAGACACAAGGGGAATAAAAAGGCAGCATAGACAAACATAAGTCTGTAATATAAATGGAATCTTTGATGATTTTAACTCGCTTTGTTTGATTACAGTGTCACTTTGTGCACCCTGCTCCTAAACGTCTCTATTCATTTAATGGCACAGGATAACGAAAAACATGGCTCTTTATGACTTTGGAGCTTCTGCTTGTAGTTTTCTATATTTTAATGCCTATAAGGCTTATCACAGACTTCAGACGTTTTGGATGGGTAAAACATTAAATAAACAATAGCACTAAATGGCCCAGTCAGCCAGAACATCACAGGTAAGTATGGAAACATTTAGTGCTATTGTTTATTTAATGTTTTACCCAGACCCACCCACTGAGGTCTGTAACCACATATAAACCATGTTTCCCCACCAAACAGTTAGAACTGATGAAGCTGCTTGGATGAGCAGCGAAACGTCTTCTAGAAAACTCTACAAGTCCAGACGCCTTGCTTCAATCTTCTCTACGTATGATGACCTGGATGACTGAGAATCTTCATCAACATGTAGGAACAGTAGTAAGATGCAAAGAACCCTCGAACTCCCAGGCCTCTGGTAGAGGACCCGAGATTAAGGAAGACACACACACCACCCATAATGGTGAGAAGGGAAAAATTATATGTGATATATATAGGAATAGTGGAGGAATAGTTCATCTAAAATGTGGGGTGGGTAAATATTTACTCACCCCACATATAGACCTTACCTCAACATCCTTAGACCACTTGTAGTTCAACTCATTATATCAGTATCCTAAGATACAAGCTTGTGACTAGCATCACTTTCTCACAACTCAATGTACTCTTAGAATTGAGGGCATACAGATTTATTTCATTCGAGACAGACTCTTCTCCTCGAATAGAAAGGTGAGTGAACTGAGTTTAGGCAGGTTCACCCTCCACTACCTCCCTGAATGTAAAGCTGGAAATGAGTGACTGAAAGAAAGTAATAGGGAGCTACAGAGGGAGATTGGGGAGAGAGTTCAGGTGGAGAAGGTGTTGGCTGCCTGGCAGGAAACAGGCAGAGGTCTATAGGAAAAGCAGTGTTATTTTGGCTCCTGTTGTAAAGACCTTTGAGAGAATGGAGCCTGCCTGACAGTGCTGTGAAAGCCATAAATCACCACAAGAGCACTTCTCCTCCTCTCCTCCATGACCTAGAGGTGACCCTGTTCATGAGCCTCACACACTCTAGAAGAGGTTGAGGTGGAATCATGCCAGTGCACACACAGAGCTGTGTAGCTGTGACTTCAGAGGGCATTACATTAAGCTATGGGGACTTGCTTTTTGTCCTCATTAGACAGACGCATCTTCATAACGTGATTGTGAAAATAGATACCTGGACCACACAAACACACCACAGGGGACTGACTGTGAGTGTGAGTGTCACTTTCATTGCCTCGGTCACTGCAGGTCTGCACTGTTACTCACACAATCAAAGATAAAGATGTACCTACTGCCTGATAGAGGAGGGAAAGAAAGAGGAAGACAAAAAGAGATGGAGCTTTGGGAGGAGGGTGAGAGTGAATTAGGTAAAACAACTTACCAGCATTTACCAGGACAGAGGAAAGTAGTAGTAAAGTTGGTTTTTAAACCTCTTCAGTATAACATGTTCTTCATCATCACTTGTCTTTGTGCTTAATGTCTTGTGATTAATACAGCAGATCCTTTAATACACATTCTGCTTGTCAACGCTTATTGCAAATGTCTCTTCTCTTATAAGAGTCATTTATGGTTTCTCCATTTTCATTGTTCATTTACAAAGTGATTCCCCTATGCCAGCTCTCTACTTTACTGGCACTTTTCTTTACTTTAGCTGTTCCAACACTGTTAATCAGGTGTTAAATTTACTTCCAGGTGTTAATAAAACGGCCTTAAATAGTGTTGAAGGTGTCTGACGTGATACAGCAGTGAAGAAAACAATTGGATCAGAGAAAAAAGAAAAGAGGATTAAGTCACTGGAAAAAAAATGAAAGGAGGGAGTAGGAAAAGAGGAGAGCCATAAAAAAAGAAGGAAAAGTCAGCTGAGACAGAGAAAAGAAGGAGAGAAGAGGCATAGAGAAAGGTCAGGTAAGGAAAGGATTGGGAGAAGTCCATATCAACTCCCGGGTCAGCAAATAGTCTGACAGATTAATTAAGATAATGATCCATATAAAAAAGTCTGGCAAGGTCAGCCATGACCTGTGTGAGTGTGAGAAAGTCCTGCCTTCTTTCCATTTGTAGGACTTTTATGAGGTGGGCAGAAGAATGCATTGGTTTCATAAAGGGCATAAAGGGGTCTGTTGGGCGTTTGAACAGCCGAGTGTGAGATCAATGCAGGGGGAGATGAAAATGGTGACATTTACTCTGGTTTGTGCCCCTGGGCAGGAAGGACCTCTGCAGAAAGTCACTGTCGGCTTTCTCTTCCTGTGTGTGTGCACAGTACTTTCTTTACGTGAAAGAAATAGGCCGCTTTTCATCAAGGAAACTGTTCAGTGACACAGACACTCTGACAGAGTTTGTAGAATATAAATCTGCATTGCTTCACCATCCAGGACTTGGCAGGTTTAAACTGGTGTTTAAGCTAACCTTTTGTGGAATCAATGCTATACACACCTACAAGATTTTCTTTTTACATCATCACACAAAACCTTTCATCCTCAAAAACAGATGGAATAGCCTGCTATTTTTTTATGGATTTCAGTTGGAATTGTGTTTCTCAATTAAATAAAATGAAATTTAATGTGTTGCTTCTTGGTGAAAGTCTGCTGTGGGCTTGAACCATTCACCATTCCTTCTGCATCCTAAGAAAATTGTTTCAGTATTTCAATCAGGAGAGAATGAGAATGAATTTATTGCAATATATTCTATATATTCTTAACAGTACTGCATATGCAAGTGTAGATGTAAACCAGTTGACAAGACTTTAATACATGATTATTGAGAAAACTGAAACATTTTGCTTGTATTCAAATAAATGTATGTTTTATTTTTAAACAAAATAATAATATAACATGATCAGACCTCCTGAACAATCTGCTGCACCAGAGGCCTGCTTCATCTGCCTGTTTGTGTCTGGCAGCTAACAAACCTGTTCTCCATCTCTCCCTGTGTGTAGGTGGAGAACACACGCACGCGCATCTGAATATCTTTGTGTGCAAAATGATCCATGATCGTTAAGCATTTATTTATAGACTCATGCAATTACGTCTTCATATACTGTACATTTACGCTTCCTTTTTTCCCCATGTATTGCCCTGACGTTGGCTCACACAAACACACACACAGACTGCTGAATAATTGAGCAGATGCCAAGGGACCTACTCAGCCGTTAAATGGCCTGGGCTCTAAATAAACACTGTGATTGCTCTGGATGTGTGTGTATGGGGAAAGGGGTCAGGGTCAGACCCTGTTGAGGGAAATTACATCAGGTGCACAAGACGTGACCTTCATTTCTGGAAACACCCAGAAACCTGGGCGAGCTACTTCACTGAGATTCTCCTCCCTCTGCAGTAGTTAAACCACAAATACATCCCAGTGGAACTTGTTCAGCCAAATAAGTCTTGTCTAATAGTAATAATAATAACCATATTTGATTGACAATCGATAATCCTGCTTTGCTGTGGGACTTTCCTGATCTTTTGAAATTCTGCTGTGGGATAGTCAAAAGATAAGAGCATATGCTGTGCACCCTGAATAATGGAGCAGCTTAACAATGTAGAATCTTGAGCCCCTTTATTAATGGGGACTAGGGTGTCTAATTTGGCTATGGTCACTGATTACAGTGATTGCCAGTGCTGTTCCAATGCCACCCATTGTGACTCATTCTTGGTACTAGGGAAAATACAAAATAATCAGTCATGTATTATTCTGATAACACAGTCAACCTTATGTCTTTGTTCTGCATCCATGTCAAATCTGAATCAGTGTTATCCTGTACATTCTTACTACTGAGCCCCAGAAGTGGAAAATGGGGGGGGGGGGGTATTGTAGACACAATATATGCACAAAATACTAACTTCATCATATTTAGATAAACAATCAGCTACAATATCATTTCCATCAAATTTGCCATCCTCTGAGCTGCACAAAGAATTTTTTCAGTTTAGGAATTTAATTGTAGATGGGCTAGAACTAGAATATGCAGTATCATGAAGGAGGCATCTAATGATTGCACATTCATTCTGCAGCAGTTCAAAAAGCCCAGACTAGCATGACCTATCCTGAAAAACAGCACTTTCAGTTTAGAAAGTAATTCAGTCATAATGTCTGGAATGTCCTATGGTTAGGTTGCCCCAATTTTGTGAAAGGGTTTGTTTTTACTTAAACCATGATCACAAATGTAAGTAAAAAAAGCACATACAAGTTCACACAATAAACCATTATCCATTTACTGAACCTGCTATACCTTGTGCAGATTTTTTACTGCAGACAGGAGGCAGGGCATAACATGGACAGCTCACCAATGTATCACAGCACAACACATGGACACACAACCATTCTTACCTATTCATAGTCATCTAATAACCTATGCTCGTCTTTGGCATGTGGGAAGAAGTAGTACCTGGAGAAAACCCACGCAAGCACTGGGAAATTGTGCAAACCCCACACAGACATGGCCCACAGGGCTGATGGGTTTGAAGCAGGAACCTTCTTACTATGAGGCAACAGTGCTAACCACTGCATCACTGTGCCAGCCTAAACAGCAACTGATAGATCTTCCTCCTCAGTTTTGGACATTTACTGTGTATTGGGTAGAGTGCAGGTATTTGGTGGCTTGGAATAAGGAACTACCTGCACCCTATTTCCATGATGCATTAGGTATAGTGGGCAGCAATTGTTAAATCTTAATCTTAGAGTATATTGTATTTTTGATTTTATATTTTATTTTTTGGGGGTCATGTTATGAATAACTTGCTGTGCTGCCTTCAGGCAACAATGTTAACCTTGCACAAGACAGGATGTCATGAAATGTGTTGAGCAAATTCATGCTTCCCAGTGGATTTCACTGTGCTAATAACTTTTTAATGACCCAATGATTCTGACACATATTAATGCTACATCTCCAGGAATAGGAACACTTAGGTTGTTCATGGTGTCACAGACATTGCAGCTTATTTTCTGAACTTAACAAACAAACAAATCATTTCAGTGGTGACTGACTCAATCTTGTTAGCATCCTTAAATATGCTAAATATGCTTGCTGTCATGATTGATGACGCCTCAGTCGAAGAGGTTTGGGCCTGTTTGAATGAATGTTCATAGCTCTACACAAGTAGAGATGGATGTGCGGGGCATTGTACAGTGTGCTGAAGTACATATTATTTAGTCTAATAAACACACTGTTCAGTGTGACACTTCTATTGAAACAAGATATGTAATAAGGAAAATATATTTCAGCCTGATGACGTGTCTGAGTGCCAGACACTAGGATGCCAGCCTGTGTGTGTTCACTGATTTGGATTCATCCTCTTTCCTTTTGGGTCAGGCAGCCCTTAGCAGGTGGGAAGACATGTGGTCACTGAAGCGAGCTGATGTGTTCTCTCTCCTTCTCTGAGACCAACTTGTGTCAGGGTGCCGGAGGTAATTCAGTCTTAATGATGGTTCTGGTGTCTTAGAGTCCCACAGCAGCAGGGCTTGACAGGGTAGGGTCCACACACCAAGGGCCCCCAAAGGTTAACAGAGATGCCAGCTGAGGGTTGTTGGATCTGTCAGTTTATAGTGATCTATCTGCCATGTTCTGACTGGAAGTACATCACATTTTAATACCCTGCCCCTTTGTTCTCAGTCGAAAGCAGAGAGGTATTAGAAGAGCTGGGAGGCTTTGTCCCAGTGTCATCGTTTCTTTGAATTCATGATTCACAGATTAAAGATGGGACTTTCTGACAATGCCACGCATGATAGACATCCTTCAATCATCCAAACCCGCTTTGTCCTGCAATGCAGGGTGAGAGGCGAGGTACACCCTGGACAGGTCACCAGTCCATCACAGAGCAACATAGAGACAGACAACGCAATTTAGAGTCACCAATTACCCTAATAAGCACATCTTTAGAATGTGGGAGGAAGCCAGAGCACCCAGAGAAAACTCATGCAAGCACACATTTTTTTCCCACAGTTAAATCTGGGGTCATGTAGGTCAGATTGTAAAGACAGTTTTAATGATATCTGTGTAACACATGCATGCTACATGCAAGTAATTTGCTACAAATCACTGTGTTCTTCATAATCATGGCTTTATAATCCTGCAATGAAACATAGTGTTATTTTTGGATATGTGCATAAATGAATCATACAGATAAATCTACTAAAACACAAATGTGCCTTTCAGAGAATAAATACGTGTAAAAAGATTTATCAGTACATGTTACTGACCCTTTCACAGAGGACAGACAGTGAAGTGCAGAAAGATCATGGAGCCCTGCATGATGTCCCCTCTACAGACATGAACTAAAACATGATAAAAAAACAAGTGTAATTAGTTAGTTTTGATTGAACAATATAGCTATTTCATTTTAGGTTACAAAAATGAAATATTTGCAAAGAGATGAATATGGACACTTCATACAAAAATAACATGCTGCAGCTCTGTTTGTCCATATAGTTGAACCCTATTTAGTTTTTGTCTTTACAGATTGGACTACAATCTATGAAGATGAGAATTTTTATGCTTAACTGTTATGCTTCCTTCAAAAATCTAGACTTTAGAGGTTAAGGCATGTAATGAAATAAGTGCCACCTTGCTGCTTAAGTTTGATGTTACCATTCAATCAAACTCATATCATGTCTGTCTCATTTACAAAACAATCTTAACTCCTTAACAGTTTTTTTTTTGCTGTGTAAGAACATTAGCACCTCTCTTTTAGAAAAGTGTAAATACATCATTATCACTCTGATTTGTTTTTTTTGTTTTTTTTTTCTTGTGTTCGTGTCTGAAACTGTCGTATCTGCAAAATGTTTTCAACAACTGGAACGGACAGCCTTGTTTTTTACTTCATCTGCCTGAAGGTGACAAATGACCACAATGTGCAGATGCACAATGGCTGATGCGCTTGTTCGTTCTTTACATTCATGTTTTGTGTTTGCATTTTTTTTCAGAGTGATATTCTGACTCACATTTCAGTGCCCTGTAATGATCTCTCTCTTCTGTTCTGTCTCCTTCGGTTCTTGTGTCTTCCATGTACCCTGATCCTGCCGGACATCCTCTCTCATCCAGGTGAGAACTCTGTCTTATCTGTTTTATTTACACTGTTCTCCTCACTAACTCCATCCCGGGGAAGGGTGCTCACGTAAGTGTGCTGAGTGTGTTGAATCTCAACTAAACCCCCACTGGTCAGAGACATGTCCATGTTTGTGATTATATAGTGACTTCTTGTGCGTCATGCACTATTGTTATAAATAATGCAGGTAACCATGGCAATTTATAGGGATTTATATACAGTAGTAGACCATCACTTTTTATGTTAATACTTCCATAAAATGACAGACAGTATATGAAGAGAGTTGAGAGAGAAAAAAATGAAATCTAAGATATAATTTGTTTACAGTCATTTGATAAACAGTCACCATAATGAGGCTTTTATCATCATTTTATTTTTGTTTTTTTTTCTGGTATTGTATCTGCTTGTGACCATACCAACAAATTAGCTGATGAAAAAGCCCTTAAAAAAGAGGTCAGCATTAATGCATTTTCTTTTCTTTTCTTTTATTTCTTAATGTATTTTTAATTCAATCACCACCACTTTTAGCTGTTTTGACATAACACAATAATGTAGCAATGGCACTGACTCGTTAACGGATAGACTGATGTTAGCAGATAGTTAGCTAATTATGCAGCTTTATCTTTGGGGATGTTAGGATTGGCAAATGGAGAGGCCCAAGAGAAAGTTCAAAAGGTTTCCTAATCGCCAGGAGTATAGTACTGAAGTCAGTCCAAAAATAGGTAACAGTACAAAGGAAGATAAAGACAAATATCAGTTATTTCCCGGGCTAGGTCAAAAAACAGAAAGGCAATCCTGAGAGCAAGCAGACGTATCAAAACGGGCTAGGCTAAGGCAAAGATCCAGAAAACAGGTTTGGTCATTTGCAGGAGTCAGTCACTATCAAAGAAATGGTGGAACACTTGGACACACTAAAACACAAGACAATCTGGCAAAGAATGAGGGAAGACACACACATAGATGATAAGACTGACATGAAAACATTTTCTAAATGGCTCGCAATTGAAACACAACCCCTTCCTGATTACCACATTTGGAATCTCCTTAAAACAAATTCATATTCATCACTTCATAAGATATAAACAATAACTAAATTTACAAATATGCATAAAACCTTATATTTTAAAATTAAAGATAGTAAAAATCAGTTGACCTTTTTTATTTTCTGATTATTTTATTTTATTTTTATTAAAGCTGTGTGAAGAAACAGTTTTGTGACTGGTCTGGGGAGAATACTGACCAATTCAATACCAGTAGATTTACTCTATTACTCTATTGCACTTGTTAAGTATCTCCATCATAAAATAGAAAGTTCCCTGGGCATCCATGTGGTTTGGATTATCTACCATATTCTACAGAATCTAAAATGTCAGCTGTTGCATCACTTCACTCAAGCCAGGGCTTTCGCCATTAAAAATGTTTTTCCTCTGAAAGCATATGTAGATCTCAGTAAGAAGGGCTCTCTGCTGGAGCAGTTTGAAGCTGGTCCAACACTTTCATTTAAGCGCCGTAGGTCAGACGCCATTAGCAGTGGCAAGGAGAGGAATGCTAGCAGCAAAGGTGAAGAAAAGACATTTCCTGATTCCAGGGTACGCCTGGTGAATCAAAGGAGACAAGGCAGGTAAAGAGAGCCAGGCAGGAGGAGAGAGGGATGGAGCTGGAGCTGCAGCAGGGGTGACAGTGTTTGTGTGAGGCATGATTAATGGCCATTCTGATTGGTTGCGACAGGGCCAGGTGACGCTGGTAGGGTAGTATGGTGGGGGTTAGGACATGCTCTCTGAGGACACCTTTTAAACAGCTGGACAACAGCATCATGGGAGTTGTGTGTGTGTGTGTGTGTGTGTGTGTGTGTGTGTGTGTGTGTGTATCTATGTGAGTGAGTAATTGTGCTAAGTTGCACACATGCTGTTTTTTTTTTCCTATGGTGGCTACATTTTCTCTTTCCTGCTGTCACTGGCCTCATTTCTAGCCTCTCACTGCTGTATTATGTTTGGTTGCTGCAGCACCTAGATTTTTGAGATCTAGGTATCTGTGGAACATTCATGGGCATGTGATGTAAGGACTGCAACTTTAAAGTCATTATAAACCCATCAAGTACACAGCCACAGTTTCATACATCTGGATTGATTAGAACAGTAACATGTGCAGTGCTAAACGTTGTCACATTCTAGGTGCTTTACAGAAACACAGAGCCTGAACCCCAAAGCAAGCGGACAGTGGCAAGGACTAACCCTTTTAACAGGAAGAAACCTTGAGCAGGACCCGGCTCATGAGGAGAACTTTCCTGCTGACAGTTGGCTGGGTGGAGCATATAATAATATAATAATAAGAGGCATGCATGGGGTAAAATAAAATAAAATAAAATGTAACCTAAACTAAAATAAGGCTATCAGACATGGTGCCCATGCTGACCCCTGTCCACTCATAAAAGCACCAACAATGGGCGGTAGCAGATACCAAAGCGCACCTTTATGGTCTAGTGTGTGTTGGTGTCCATGTCCTGTTGGGTCAGGGCTGTTTTTGGCAACATAAGGGGAACCAGCACAATATTAGGCAGGTGGTCATAACATTATGCCTGATGGGTGTAAAAACCTGTATTTCACCGAAACAGAACTGATGTAGGTGCTTGGAAGGTGCTTGTGTGGAAATAAAAGAAGAAAATATCACTTTGGGCAGGATTTCTGACAGAAATGGAGGGTGACTTTAATTACTTGTATTTGCAATATAATCACAGACATTTATACCAAACATATATTTACTTCTGCTGCTGATAATTCCAGCCTAAACTCAGACAGCTATAGGATCAATGTCATTTTTTTGCTTTTTTTGTTTGTTTGGCAAAATCACAGTTCCTTCTCCTTACTCTCATTACAGCCTAAACTTCCTTCTATTTCAGTCTTCCTGTCTGCTCTTTTATTAAAAAACCTTTTTCTATCGCTCTTTTTCCACTTGTGTTTTTTGCTACAGTGAGACACATAGATATTTCTCTGGCTAAGGCCTCCCATGCATGGCTTGCCTCCATTCAAATGCAAATAACGTGGGCCAATTATGGCTCAGTATGCGGTTATGTCTGTGTTTGCAAGAGCACATTCAAAGGCACATTGTGTTGGGGGAGGTTTGAGTTTGAGCCAGTGTTGCATTCCCTGTGGAACTGCCAGCGGCAGATAAATTAGGACCTCAGGCTCACAAAAGCAAAATAAATCATAATATTGGAGTGCCGCTGACCCATATTTGTTAATGTGGGTGTTCATTGCCACCTATATTACTGCCATTGTGAGAGTGTGTATCAGGGAGCGGGGATGCTTCATGGCTGGTCACATTCCTGCTTTTATTCACATGGATGACAGTGGAATCAGTGTTGTGTCTTTGTTAGGGTTTCACACACATCAGCAATTATACTGACTCAGTCAGCCCTGTTTTGTCTGTCTGCTGCATGACTGTGTGTCTATATTCCACTTTCTCTTTGGTCAGTTGCCTAATAATACAGAGATAGATAGAGATTGAAAGAGATTTTTGGCTATACTACTTAAATAACATTACCATTTTAGAGGCGTACTGCAGGCATGTTCCCTTAAAACACACCGCACACTAAGGTGCAAGCAAACAACCTGGAGTATATATCAGATGCCACCTAGCAACCTTTGGGTACCCATTTAAATCAGGCTGGCAATAGTTGTGAATGTTAATATTGGACTCTTTGTATATGCCAGACCTGTGATAGTCTAGCAGCGTATCAGCAGTGCACTGTAAGCTGGGAGATAATCAGGCCACCCGAAGAGGACAGTGGGACCAGATGATGGATGGATACATGGATAAGCTAAGCTTAAGCTTAAACTTGGCTGAAAGCAACCAAAAAAAACACTTACAGACCAAAAACTCTGGATATATATATATATATATGGATTATATATTGATAGATTTCACATAGAACCCTTTTATAAATATAATGTGGTTTTCATTGTGTGGACATAAATGTCAGCCAAATCTAAATATACTCATGATTCAACATAATTCTGATGAGAATTTCAGAGAAGCTGGATGTTTGATTTCCTCTGCATACAAAGAAAAAATTGCTGCGTCACCATCGTCCCTGTGTGTTCCAGGAAGATGATGTATCGTAGTTAGGGCTTCTCCTCTCTCCTGCCACATGATGGATGGCTGGGATGTCACAAAATGTCAGGGCTTTTTCCCACTAACCACCAAGAGCCATGTCACCACCTGCTATTTTTCACCATCTACTTACTCCGACCCGGTCTAGGAACCTGCATCACCATATGTGAGGTACTTCAGGGGCCAGCCTAAAACCATTAACCCTCATGCTCCATGTGAACTTTAGCCAGGCTGCTCAAGCATTACATTGGCTGAGTTAATTGCCAATGAATCCAATCACCTGAGGCTAGTTTCTATGGGTACTACTCAAAAAATGTAGCTTTCTGTATGAACTACTCTACTTTAAGTGCCTATTAATGCTATGTTACGATAACATAGTTATCAGTTGTCAGTAATGCTACATCATCTTCCACAATACACTGCCTTTGGTGAAGCAGATACACTGTCTTCTAAATGTAGATCACAGCTTGCTTCCATGACTGTCTTTTCTTTCCCACCTCCATGTGGGTCACAGCTCACTGATTTGAACTTCACCTCCTGCAACACTTGCCTGTCCCTAGCTGCCAGTAATCCTGTCTTGTGAGAGTGATTTGCCACTCCCCATAGAAAATGAATTTGCAGCTGTTGTTACACAACCGTATTCAGTGTTTTCTGGCTAGGCGGAAAGAGAGCCGAGTGATTGCTTGCTGCGAGCTATACTCAGTCTGGCAAGAATATCTGCAGCCAGACATGATAATTTATTCCTAAAGAGACACTAGAGCTGAGTATAAATAAAAGCTATACAATAGCTCAACGATATCTAGACAATAAATTTCAGTGCAAAATGCTACTGCAGCCAGCCTGCTACTTGCTGAATTCATTTATATCCAATACCATTAATGATATATTGTCCAGGATAAAAAATATATTTATAATGCACCTAATATGCATCTCAACTTGCAACATCTCAACTTTATTGCTGTTTATTTTGTGCAATTTCATATGCGTCAAATTCAAATTGAATAAATATTTACATCTTTGGAAGGCTACCACACACTCAAGCAGACACAGGCCTTTAAAAAATATATAAATATATATATTTAAAACAATATTTTTGTGTATATTTCTTAAGAGTAATACTTGCATGATTTAATGGGCCTGTGTCCCAGGACAACACCAGTGAGGGTCTCCAGGTAAAGAAAAGTTAAATGGGTTCAAGATTTTTAGCCAGCACCGCCAGCTTCTGCTGCAATGATAGAAATAGCAAAACCTGATCCAAAATCCCTAAACCCCAAGTCATGCATTTCCCAGATATAGCTAAAGCTTTTTTCTTTACTACCACTCAGTTGCACATTGCTGTTAGTTGTTGAAGCAGAGGTGCAGCCAATCTACTTTTCACTTTCTTATCCAGTGATTATAGTGGCAAAAAGTTTTTGTCCAACTCTGGAAATGAGCCACTCAAAATGACATAAGATGTCTGAGTAAACATGTGTATGTGTACTACATTCTTATTATATTGCCTCTTCCTTAAAGGTAGGGTAGGAGATCTTGAAAACTCAGTAAGTAACAACCAGAATTTGAAAATACACTCCCGCCTCCATCTCCCTGAGCCCACCCTGAAGCCACGCCTCCTAATCACAGGGACGCGCAGTATGTGTTCACAGAAGACGACTGTGGTCGAGCACCATGACCTGCATCAGCTGGATTTCATTCACAGGTAAAAAACACGTAAAAAACATCTCTGACCTCCTCACCATGATCCTCCAGCTGTTGTTTGATGATGATGCTGTGGACAACCTGGTGACTGGTGCATCCTCATGCTGACACACACAGGCCTGTATAGCAGGAAGGCGTCCCACACCTAGAACTGGCCTGTTATTTCTTCAGGTTCTAACATGTTTGGTGCTTCTCTTCTTTTTTTTTGTTGATCATACATGAGAATAAATATCTGTTCACTGAACAACTGTAACTGTCTTTGTTGTCTATTACAGAAAATATTCAATCTTTGTTATTTTAAAAAGCTCCACAACTAATGATCAGTGATCATTATTATCACGTGCTGTCATGAGGCAGGTGAAGACTGGTCTGGTGCAGCGTCTGGCCATAAGATCACAGAGCTGGAGAGAATATCACAATTACACAATGTACAGTAATTACAGCAAGACATAAAGAGTGCAGCAGTAAACTGAACAATGATTACAGCAGCAGGTCTATGGCAGAAGACGTTGCTCTGCTCTCCCTCAGCAGAGCTGAGGACGCAGCTACAACAACACAGAGACAACGTAGCATGATTAGCAGCACTGACGTGACCATGATAATGACCATCGACAGGAACAAAGTCTTTGTATCCACATCAAGTTTGTCTGATCATCAGAGAGAAGCTCGGAAAAACCAGTAAATGGAATAAAACCTGCTTTGAAACGCAGAAATCTGCCGATCAGAGCCTGTTAGCATGATGTTAGCATCAGGTTAGCAAACGTAGCCTGGTGAAAGCTGCCTACCTGTACGGAAGAACCGGGCCCACCACAGCAGCACTCTGTAGCTGCTTCTGCTCTCTCAGTCGTAGCCAGTGCTGCAAAGTCGTGTGGATAACCACTCCCATCTCACATCTTTCTGCATCAAGCCGTTTTCTGGTGGTGGCATTTCCAAAAACAGCATGTCTTTTCCCACTCGCTGGTAGCGTCTCCACCATCTGCCATTATGCGCCGATCCGGTGTTTAACTTGGCGTTCACGTGCATCGAGTTCAAGTACTTCTCTGGTGCGCGCAGAGCAGGAAGAGAGTGACAACCAGCCAATACAACGCGCAGGGGCACCTCGGAGGATTGGCTGATGTTTTTAAAATTTTATAGCTTCCACAGATGATTCATATTCTTCGTTTTAATGCGAAACTGCCAAACTAATGAGTTGCTATCAGACTGTAAAGAGAAGTTACACTAATGAAATCTATACAGGATGAATTTATATATAGTGTGACAAGTTAAACTATTTTCTCAGATACCTAATAAAAGATGTTGACACTATTTCATAAGTGTGTCATTAAAATCAACACAATTCTAAAACAATAATGATTATTTTAGTAAACTATGGCATAATAGGTATTTTTGGCGGCCTGCTTTGAAGAATCACTTTTTATTTTATGTTTTTTTTCTTTATGTTGTGGATGGCTTCATTTGTGTATATGTGTGTGTCACCTGAGGTGCACGTGGTACAAGAAGGCTGTGTTATGCTTTGGACAGAGTTCTGCTAGTACACCTTGGGTCCTGCCATGGAGGTGTTTTGGAGGGAAAAGTGGTATCTAAACAATTTAAGGCATATTAGGTTAAAAATGTTATAGCTGATTAGTGTATATTAGTATTAAATATGCATACCCTTATATTCAAATCAAGTTCTAGGATAATAACTAATTCTCTTGCTTTTTGGGATCAGCATCTTGTGGAATTCACAGGAATCATGCCTTCAGGCAGTGCTAGCACAGAACTCGGTGTGACAGCCCCTAGTCCTCTTGGCTTTTTAGAGCAGCAGTATTATGCTGTTATAAACATCAAATGTGGCAGTTATTGCAAGCTAGATCTGCCAAGCGAAAATGTTAGTGTATCAAAACAGTGCGTAATACTATTTATATAATAATGAGTGTGGTGTTGCAGGCTAACTAGCCACAGCAGTCATGTAAAGCTAGTCATCATGTTAGCCATGATGCTACACCGTCTTTGCTTTGAATGCTCAGCACAGTGTGTTCCTACGCAGTCAGTGTATGTTATAGATGAACTTGGATGTATGATTGCATGTATGATATGCATTGGATGTATGAATCTTCAGTGCATTTCCTCTGGTGTTTATGTTGTTTACAGAGCAGTCTGCTCCCTACAGATATTCAGCTACCTCACATCACCAGACTTACCTGCTCTACTTTGGTCTGAACACCAATCATATGCAAGACCTATTCAACGACAGTAAAACTCTGTTTATTGACAATATATATGTTTTATATGTTTTTTCTTGTGCTGTCCCTATTGACACATTGATGTGTTTTTCATATAGTATGTACGATAGAAAACAGGCTAGGAAACACTGCTGTACCCATACTGATTGAATGTCTCCCTATGATAACATAAATCCAAAAAGGCTTCATTACTGAAACTTTTCTCAGGTGGGATACAAATCTTAGTCTTGAAGCATTTTTCACACAACCTCTGAGTTGATCTTCAGTGACAGTTATCTTCCTCATAATTTCTTCGGTAAAAATGCAGACATGCCAGCGTATTATTTGTTGTCATAGTTTCTTTTCTTTTGTGGCAGCAAGACACATCACAGAGACCTTAAAGCTAACACTGAAAGACCTGCTATCAAAAGACTGAGAGCACCCACCCATGAACATTAAAGGGATGCAAAAAACACTGTTAACATGCTGCCAGAGTTGCCAGAGGCATGCACACGTGCACACACACACACACAGTGTTATCTGACAATTCTTGAGCAAAGGATATTGTGTTGTTTCCTTATGTATTTGTTTATTACATATCTGCAGCATACAGCTACATAGATTAGATTAATAGATAACATTATTTAATATACAATGTTATTGTGTAAATTAATTGGCATTAATGCATGCTTCCAACTCTCTTTCATTAAATAAGACCTATGTGGTATCTATGTGGATATATCTGCATATACAGCTAGCATTCTGCTAGTGCATTAAATGCAGCAGCCATTTTATGCTGCATCATTACCATGGTAACACAGCAACAACCCCACCAGATAAATAAATCCATTCTGGCACTCTCAAGGTTCTGAACAGTAAACTGCAAAATGCAAGTTTAACGTAGTTACATCACAACTTAAGTGCACACAGTGTTCACAGTTATATTTGCACACTATGGCTGACTTTCTCCTGTGCCTCCATTTATCTGAAATGGCCACTTTGGAGGAATGTTAGACTGAACGTTTCAAACATTGCTTCATGAAGTGAGCTTTGAAAACACTGTAACCTTTAAATAAGTCAAGATTGTAAGATGAAGAACACTCTGTTTTTACCACTGCACCTGTTCATTTGTTTTCACTGGAATTGTCTTCATTGGCAGCAGCAGTATTTTTCATTCAGCCACCTGACCTGAAATCTATGAAGTTGCAGTGCTGTTACACACATTGTGTGACACATTTGGTATACAACCACATGTGCAGCCTAGAATTGATCTTGTAATGCTGTGCACATTTCTTATACATTAGCTGGCACTTGCTCAAATACTACATGGGTAAATGTGTGTGTGAAACAAAGGGAAAAAGTTCCCTTTTCCAAACTGTCACACAGGCTTGTACTCTGCATGTCCAGGCTTGACAGCCCCACTTTGTGCTGGACTGTTGAGATGATGAAAGGTTTCAGTGTTACCCGGTAGTTGTGCACTTGCTCAAGGATGTCCCAGGGTGGTGACTGTGTTGTAGATGCCTTTATTCATGATTCATCCCACCTCTTGCTGCCAAGCATTATTTCATCCTGTCTTGTTTCCTTTCCTTTTACTGTGATGTTCACCATGGGGGTCATGGAGGAAACAGCCCAGCTAACTATTAGCTCCCTTTTTCTTTCACCCCGTCGATACAGGGAAGAAAGGGATGTCTTTGGCATTACAGTAAACTGCAGGATGTTGCAATATTCATGAACTGGAGTGTGGGGTGTAACAGTGAACTGTAAATAGTAACCATAGATTAAGGGGGAGTCGATCCTGACAGGATTTCCATTTCACAAGTCCGCTGTGTTCTTTTTTTATCCCCTTTTCTCCACTTTTCCTTCTTTTCATTTGTTCATTCTAAAAATCTTGCTGCCACTTCCCCTCATCTGCTTGCAGTCAACTGATATTAGCTCACTTTCACACTAAGAAGACAAGTAAATTCAATTAGAATTTAGACAAGTCAGGCAAGAAACTGGCATGAAATGCTAATATTTTTTTTTCAGTGTCTGACCACAACCCCCTTAGTAGTTAGTTATAAAGTTTAACTGTAGCTGGGCAGATTTAAGAACAACTACAAAACTATTTGTATTTTTTTTAATTTAATTCTGCAATTGATTCAAGTCCAAAAGCCATCATTTTTTAATATATTTCAAAAATAAGGAATCAGTGATAGCAGAGGGAAGCGTACTGCATTGTCTCGTTTAAAAAAATTTGTTAATTATTCTACTAACTCTCTAATACCCAGACAAAGACAATGTATGGTGTTAGAATAACAAATTAGAGTAAAATATACTACCAATCTAATGCTAATTTTCATACAAATGTGTAAATGATAATAAATCCAATGTTGCACTTATAATATCTTGCTAATATAACTCATACTGACTTCCATCAAATATGTATGTATGTATGTAGGTATGTGTTATTTTTATTGAATAATGAAATAAAATAAAAACAAAATGAAATATGTTGATGAATAACATTTTTCCTTTGGAAGGATGACTAAAGAATAATGTTCTTTCATAGTTAGTGGTTGTCTTAGTCATGTGCAATTATATAACACCACACATAAATTCCAACCCATTTTATCCACCCTTGGGCGGGTGTCTTCATCATACACATAAACATGTATGCTTGGACATACATGGAGATGTTCCTGCAGGTTTCTGTGCTCTGCCTAGAGAATATATATACTGTACCTAAACCATGAAGCTGCAAATCATTGGCACTAAGGATTCCTGCAAAATCACTGCAGCTGTTCAAATGTATGGCTTTGATATTACATTTACTTTGATGCACACACCCCTAGGGCCAGGATTGCATTTAGCCTTGAAGAGGACTGAAAAATCTCCAGCTTTACTTTTAGGTAGACAGTAGTCAGAACAGTGTGATCTCTGTCCCCGGGGGCAAACACAAGAACATGAAGCAGCCAACACCACAGCAAAATACATATCTATTACACACAGGTAGACTTCTTGTATATTCTACATTTTTGGCTATATATATATATATATATATATATATATATATATATATATATACATTTACTTTGCTACATCGACCAAATTATGTGTTTTTCACCCCTTCCAGACGCTGGTATAGAACATGAAAAATGGACAAACCTCACAGATCCTTTAAGGCATCTTATCAAAAGCAGTCTGAATGGCCAGTATTTTATATGTAAAGCATCCTTTGTGTGAATGTGACACTTTTTGTACCTTTGATTTTAGCAATGGGCAAATATGCATATTAACTGTGGTGGTTTTTGCCAAGCCATTAGGTGCCAGTGTTTGTCTTTTACAAGGTACACCATATGGAATTTATTGATCATGAATGGTCTTAACAGAACACTTTAGGACCCACATAAACATTTACTGTAACAATGTACCCGTTTGGACCGGGGAGCATTCATAATGCAGTGCTGTAAATCTAAATTGGTCTCAGAGTCTCTAGATGGTTCTGCCTATACAGCTCATCTAGATGTTATTTGTTCTAAAAGCACATCAGCTGCTATGATTACTCTGGCTACATTGTAATGTATCCCACTACAAGCAAAGACTGACTGTAAACACTTTGAACATATTAGGCAAAACAATCCGGCATTTAATTAATGGCAGTATTTTCATATGTTTTTATTTATTATTATTATCCACTGCTATGTTCCCTGGCAATAATGACCCTAACCCTCCAGCTGGCTAAGAACAACAAGTCTTTGACTCTCATCCTTTAGATCATGCTGCAAGGTCAAAGGCTTTGGCCTTGCAGAGAGCATCAGGCTGTGGCAGTGAGATGCTCTGGACCGTATTCTACTGTTTCCCTCTTTACCACACGAGGAGAGGAAATGCTTTTTTATTGAAGCATGTGTGTGTGTGTTTGTCAAGAAGAGATTGGAAGAAACCTGAGCAGTAGAACAGCAACCCATTGCCCTGTGTTGCTGGTCTATTTCCTGGTGTGTGAGTCTGCTTGTAAATGGATGAATAAGGACCTCTCAGGTTAAAGTAGCATTGTATAATTGCTGAGCATTTAATGCTTAGATAATTCTCATTATCATGGTGTTAATATACTATATAATAAAGTTAAAAAGATTACACATGGTTTCTAAGAAGTAAGGACAACATGACCTGGATGAATGAGAGCATTAACAGACAAGTAAGGACCATCAGAATTAAAATCAGATTTACTTTATTTATCCCAGAGGGGAAATTCTTTAATTTAAATAAAACAAAGACTTATTCTTAGGGTGCCATAGAATTGTGGTTTCAAGGCTTTATTTAAAGGAGGAATTTGTGCTGTAACAGCTTTGACATTAGGAATAAAACATTGTATTTTGCAGAGTCTATGGTGTCTGACACCAATGGCTGGGGTCCAGATTATTTTAGAGGTATCAGGATGGTTGCACTTTCTCCATGTCACATGTGGACACGTGGTCAGGGTCTGAAGCTAGCTTGTCTACCAGTGGTAGACTTATTGAAAGTGCTGAGCGGCAGGAATAAACGCTATGAGACAGTGAAAGTGGAGCCTTCTAAAGGAATTAATCATATTGTTGGAGTAAAAACCGTGGTAACAGTGTTTTCTTTCAAAAGTTAACCTTATGCCTAAACACAACCAAGTAGAAAATGAAAGTAACACATTCAGCTTCATGGGTTAGCCCTGCAGTTTGTGTACATATGATAGCAGTGTTGTTAGTGTTCACTTCCTGAATATTCACTCCTCCCTCAACCGCTGTCATGGCACACCACAGTGAGAACAGTACCATACCTTCCATACAAATAGCTTCTAAATAGGTAAAACAGTTGCATTATTTTGAGAACAATATGTGTCAATTGTGTCTTGCTGCTATCCTTTCCTTTCTCTGTCTCCCCTCCATTTCTAACATTTCACATTGTTGAAAAGTTTCTAAACAAATAACCAGCCTTCCTATTGCCTCAACCTCCAGCCTCTTCTTACTTTTGCCTCCTCCATCTTTTACTCTTCCTACTTCCTGCCTCTCTTGTCCTTTACTGCCCCCCTGTGCTTAAAGTACTAGTCTTTAAGAGAAACACACCTTGAAAACACATGTTGAGGATGGACATTTTTTCCTCAGTGGGGAGCATCTATTGCACCTGGGTATAAGTAAATATAAAGACAACAGCAACAAAAAGTAAGCAGTAGAGAAACTGGTCTCATTTATCTCCCTAGAGGCAAATTAGTCCGCTTGACCTGAAAATGCAGCTGAGGCTATATTGAGCTACATGCTACTACAAAGATATTGATGTGTCAGCTTTTCAGAGCATACAGAAAATCTGCCTTCAACACAAAACGTGTCTCTTTGTCTGCTGCACAATAACACTAATTACTTCTTGGATAGAATAGGCACACTGCAAACAACTACAAATTAAAGTTTATTATGAGTGCTGTGCTGCAATAGAGATAAATGGTTTTATGAGATGAAGATGACACATAAATGAGGAAAAAAGTTTGGAATAACTCGGCTTGTCACCTTGAGAATGCAAAGAGGTGAAGAGGAAGAAGGGTCCTTAAACTGTCCTTAAAGAGAACCAAATGGATTTTCTTGGTAAACTTTGCCTCAAGCATATTTTTCCATGTACAGAGGAAGGAAACTTAGCAGTTTTTACCCTTGAAATTATACTAAAGAGCTTGTATTCAGTCTTTGTTTATGTATTGATTTATTTATTTATTTCTAATACACAAACAAGAAAGACATGTTCCCCCCCTAAACAGAAACATGTCACAGCTATCTATACAGGCAGTGAATGAGAACAATAGACAGATAACAGTGGCTCACACACCTTTGCTGTGCAGAGAGTATGTATCTTTCATAGATTAAAATTAAGATTAATTATCCTTCAAAATGTTTGTATATGCACTTATGTGCTTGGTATACTGATAAAGAAATATGCATGTGTGTTTTAAGTAAGCAAGGCTTAGAAAATCTAGTGGCTAGTCAAAAATGTCACATCCTATATACAATTCACACATTGTAAACAAAGTCACGTTCCTAAGCTTATTTGCCTTGTTATTAACAGTGTTTTTTGTTGTTGTTGTTTGCTTTGTGCAATAATTGCCGTGAACTGCTGCAACTCCATTATAGGTTGTAATTATATATACTCCATATCTGGGCTGTAATCCCAATGTTGCTATATAGTTTTTACAGCATTAAAAATAGAGTGGCACCTTGCTAATCTGAAGCCTGTAGGCATGAAGGTTGCCAGGAATAAAGAAATGTCTGGATTATTGTAATGCATTCAAATAGCTGGCCTGGGCTTAAAGTGGATGCACACTGCAGGCTGCACTCCCTGCATTTCTTAACTGCTTTAAAACTTCCACAGGTGGCGGCCAATTTCTGCCCATATCAGCATGCTACTGAACCATATTTTCATTGTCATCTACTTCTTTTTTTTTTGCTATGTTCTTGTTAGCCAGCATGCTTTACTGCAGACAGCATATAATGTAATGCAGGATATCCAAAGACATTAACGACATTAAAACTACTTGATGAGGTTTAGTCATTGATACTATGTTTATATTTATGTCACATGAACAGACGGGTTAAATTTCAGTATGACAAACTACACTTTTTTATTATTATTATTTATTATTATTATTATTATGTTATTATTATTGTTCTTGAGGAGTTACATAATAAGACTTCTCTTAAAAGACTGATGCTTATTTTGACAGATTATTCTATTACTTTGTCTTACTGTCCTCTTGTTTGGAGTGTATTTAATGTTTTTCACTTGGCGGCCTGTGTCATTGGTCTGATGGCTCTTCATCAGAATCAGAATTACTTTATTTATCCCCGAGGGGAAATTCTTTTTTTGTTACAGACAAATAGAAATCAAAAATAAATTGAATTAAATTAAATTCTATGGGCTGGATTGGACACTGTTGCTGTTGTCAGTCTGTTCCACCACATCTTCACCTCGTCCTGAACAAGCAGTAGCACTGCTCTCAAGGTTCCAACACAGATGTAAACACTTGCGCACCTTTGCACCTAAATGACACCTCGACACTTAAATCACAACCTCAGCAGGAGCAGAGTCACTGTGCAATAACACGTCTCACCCCACCTTTCCTCCCACCCCTGTCTCTTGCTGCTCTGCTCAATTAGGTGTTGATGGGTTCATAACTTCACAGAGCAGCAGCAGACTAATAATGTGGACATTCAGTCAAGTCCAGAAACAGCTTTGACTGAATGTAGTCAAACTCCAGCTGGAATAAAATGGACAGATGATGACGGACATCTGCTACTCTGACAATTTACATGCGACAGTTTATCAGTCTAAAAGGTTCATATCTTACTGTGTTTGTTGTTAAACCTATATTTTTATTATTATTTGAAATAATATGAGTAATAAAATCCAGTAACTTCCAATATATAATTTGTCTTCAAAGTGAACCAAAACAAAGCACACTCAGTTTATCAGTTGGTACAGACTCTCTGTATATCAAAAAACCCTGAAGGTAGGGACCCTGGAGTTAACGGATGATACAATGGTGTTGGCAGTCTAAAACAATATTGGATTTGGAATCTGCAGATAATATTGGGCCTTCATATTAGAAAAAAAAGATATGTTGGATATTCTGTTTGTGTGTTTATCACACTCCAAGCTCGACTGCCTGCATAGCACTGAATTATTTACTGTTGCTTTATGTTGTCCTGCTGCTTTGTCAGATTAACCCTGTAAAAATAGTCAGAAAAAGCCTTTGGTGAAGCAAATGAACAGTCAGGTCTGTTATTGATTTGAATTATTCATTTGAAAATATTGTGACTGCATTTCTATCAATGCATCGGTTTCTATCAAAGGAAGGAAAAGAGGTCGGTTACTGTACCTCAAACCACTAAAACATGTATTGCTTTTTTAGTTTTGACAGAAAGGTGTCAGAACACACACTGCCTCACCATTTACTGTGTTTGGGGCTGTGTAACTGCAGATTGGTCAGGTTCTGCATGCTCACCCCTGTCCACTGCTGAAAAGTCTGACAATGGACATTAGAGCTGGACCACAGGGCCATAGAAGAATACATCCTGGTCTAGCAGGGTGCATGTGCATCTCTCAACTGGGGAACACATGTGCCATGTGAAGACAACCAGCTGGCTGAGGAGGTGTGATGCTTTGGCCAATGTTCTGCAACTTACCTGTTACTTGTGACATGTAGCACCTAGCTGAACATTGTTGCAGACCATGTCTACCCTATCACAGAAACAGTATTCCCCCAGTGGCCTCTTTCAGCTTCCTGCTACAAAGCAAGTATGGTTCAATGTAATGGAATATGGGATAGTTTGAGGAACACAACAACCAGTTCAAGGTATAGACTTGGCAAAAGTGGAACCTACAACTAATGTGAGGACACATTAGATTTAACCAGCTTTCCTTGATAACAGAGTAGGGAAATGTACACTGGAGTTAATATAATACAACATAAACAGTTGTACTGACCATGATGGTAAAGCAGTTACTCTAAGTGTACTTGTAGCTCACAGAGTAATCATCACATGAGAACGTATGATAGCATTAAATATAAAGCAGGCTGCTGAATCTTTTTTCAGCCAATCTCCCTGCAGCAGGTTGTGCTGCAGCAGTCCCCCACCCTGCCATCCTGGCTAGATAAGCTGACTGGCTGGATGAGGATTGACTTGATATCCTTCCCAGCCCCAAAAAGTAGCAGTTTGTGTATCACAGATGATGGGTTGTCACAGCTGAGTGTGAGAGATAGTGCTGCTTGACAACATTTCTTCCAGAGCATGAATTGAGTTGGTTTCACTGTCCTATGATGCTTTGATGCTGGGCGATGTGGTTTTTCAGGGGCAACTGTACAAGTGCATTTGTAATCATCTAATGCTAGCTAACTTCTTTTAATGCTCTTATTTTCTCCAAAGTTAAGCAATAAAAACAGTGGTTGCAAAAGAAAAAAACTCGAGTTAGCATGTCAGAATTCAGTGTCTCATATTTAGCTATGATGCTACTGCAGCTAAATTCTTTCATGTTCTTTAAACATCAGCCTCTCACAGTTTCATCAGGTTTTCCAACACCATTTTCACAGAGCTCTCTCCTACATGATTCAACCAAAAGACCAAACATTTGGGCATGTATTTGATGAGAGCAGAGATAGTCAGCAGAAACCGTGGCTGTTGCTTGGGCTTTTGAAGCCTTTTGTAGCAGAGATGGATGAAAAACGTCAGATCTCCCTGAAGTTGGACAATCAAAGGGGCCGATGAGCCGCAGGGCCTGACAGAGAAGTGAATTCATGGGGACAGGGGGGCTAAGGGCCACAGCGGAGAGACAGGAGGCCTGAATGTCTGATCACACAACCCTGTCTCTTTAGGCACTCTGACTATGAGTAAAGCACTTTGTCGACGGATTCCACATCAGACAAAGTGGCAGGGAAATGGAGCCACTGAAGAATTGATTTAAAAGCTGTGAAATGCGAGGTGGGCCACTGGGGTGATGGTTGATTTATGAGATGTTGCTGCAAGGACAGGAGGTTGAATTTAAGGATGTTGCTTTATGTGCTGCAGAGGTTTGTCTGCATTGAGAAAGGGATGTTTGGCTTCATCTCAGAGTGTGGCTCAATGGAGGCAGAAGTGGAAGCCCCTAATCAGGCCTGGGCAATGCTTATGTAACTAAGGTGCATGTTGGCCAAGTCATTAGAAAGCTCCATTTACAGCAGTTTAGAGACAGAGACCAGCAACTTTGCACTTTCTGTGTTACTTTTTTCCATGTGCACTATCCCTAAATCTGTTGCCATCTCTCCTCACACAGATCTCTCTTGACTTTGTGACTGTCCCTGCAGCATTCCTACATGTTCTTGTCATATTCACATGACTGTTCTTTAAGTGTTGCTGTTCAGTATTTTTGTTAAGATACTTGCTTTAGTCAGACCTGCACTGTTTTTTTCCACCTGTCACATCTATGTAAAATCAGCTCTAGCCTGAACAAAGCTGGGATATTCAGATGCTGCTTTTTGGTAACTCTTTACAATAGCTGCCACCTCTAGCACAAAATAAACACACAATAGAAACAGAGAGAACACTGTGTGAAAGCTTGGATGCCCAGATCGATGAACTATAACAAAGCTGCTTGTCTGGAGTTTTGACATAATGTGAGAACAAGTGAAAAACATATGTGCAGTCTGTTTAATGCTATACCTATTTTGTATACCTAAAATAGTTATAATACTGTATATGAGGACATTTCTATAAAGTCATAGTGAAATTAAAGTCAAAGTCCCTTCACTAAAACACCTCCATAAAGACTACTGGTGTCAGGGTTCGTCAGGACCCAGGTGCAGTATGCAGAGAGCGGTTCAAAACTCAAAAACAGTCTTTTATTTAAAGCCAGGAGGGCAAACAAAACCAACTAAAACTCACACATGGTGTGGTCAAAGATAACAAACTAAAAGTCACACTTAAAGTGGCAAAAACTCTCCAAGACAAAAGTCACTTACAAAGAATCATGGAAGGCAGGTTCAAAAGGCATGGCATGGCAAGGTAAGCTAGGCTAAACGATGAGAACAAACCCCAGGAGTGAGGAAGAGACAAAGGCCCCGTTCACACTGGAGAAAGTCATTCCAGCTAGAGTAGGATTGAGCCCAGACAGCCTTTAAGCTGGATGCGTTCAGACCTATTTTCAAATCTGGCTAGCACACAGTTGTGTCCGCACTCAATCTGGCTTCATCCAGCGTGTTTGCTGTTCTCCAAACCACTAGGTGGCGCCTCGTAATATGGCTAATAATGTTGCTAGCCGGATTCGCTAGCCACATTTGCGTTCACACCTGAGCCACATTTGAGCCAATCCTGCTAGATCCACCTCTCGAGGGTGGATCTAGTCGGCTTGAAATCAAACTGGATTCAGCCGGATTGGAGGTGTTCACACTCGGAAAAAACACATCTGGATTGATCTGGATGCGGCCAAATCCTGTTTAAGCCACATTTTTTCCCCAGTGTGAACAGGGCCTAAATACACAAGGGCCAGGGAAGACAACGAGACACAGGTGACACACATGAGGGCAGGGCAGGTAATCAAGACAATGCACAGGGGGAACAGGACTACCAAAGTAAAACAGGAAGCACAAGACAAGACACAAGAACTAAACAAAACCCCAGAGAAACAAAACACTAGAACTACAGGAAACTAACAATAACTAAACACAGATTAAACTAAAAACCCAAAACAAGGAAAACAAAACCATAAACAAACACCAGGTCGTGACAACTGGTCTACCATTGTTGTTGAAAATGGATGAAATAGTGTCACTTTCAGCTTTAAACTCTGAGTCGGACTAGACCTTTGAACAATCGAATGGGTTAGTTCTGGAAAGTGGCATTTACAATATTTATAGAGAGAGAGAAAAAAGTGAAAAACTGGAAATGTTATAGCACATTCTTTGTATGGGCTGTTCAGAATCAGAATCAGAGATACTTTATTAATCCCAGGGGGAGATTGCTTGCATTCCAGCTGCTCCATGTATACTCAAAAACAAGTTAGAAATATAGAATAAGTCAAGTAAGTGTGTTTTTTATGTGTTTTTGGGTTAGATGCTTGAAAAAAATTTTTTTATGAAAAGCTGATGTAATTTATTCTATTCTATGACAAAATATGCTAGCCAATGGTGACAAATAAGCCGACAGAGGCTATCAGGGATATTAAACATCATTGCGCTTAGCAATGCTTGTTGACTTCAAACATAACTTAAGATTATCCTGCTGAACGCCATTAAGCCATTAAGTTTCCCAATTAGATTTTTTTTTGTTGAGTGTGATACTAACTTCAGGGTTCTCACATAGTAAAAACCATGAGCTCCCCAGATGCAGTTGTGCTGTAGATGCCAAATTTCTATTATGAGCAACTGTGCCTTCAGTGCTGCTCATCACTAGATGCATGCAGAGACCTTGCTGTGCTTCATATCCTTTTTGTGCACTAAAGTGAATAAGTGTAGCTGGGGACAGAGTTTAAGTGTTGCTGTGTTTCATGGGCAGAGAGCAGGTAGTGATAATTGAGATGATATGCCTGTGATTAGATTGAAAACAACCCTGAAGAGTGTGTGTGCAGCACAGTAGTGTTATTAGGACGTGGTGAGGTTCATCTGCCAGATGTCTTTCTACTCTCTCCATCTGAGTCAGTAATTGTGGTGGATTGCAAAAATGAATTGTACCAAAACAGCCATGCTGCAGCCTTTGAAAAGCAGAAATTGCATTCTTTCATCTTGCTGTATCAATGTGAATTTAATTTATTTGTCCCACCCCTGTTGAGTTTATTTCTGTCCCGCACATGCTCTGTGTTATATGTTTCACATAAAAATGGTTTTGATATACTTGTGAGGATCCAGTAACTACAATGCTTTAGGAGGTGCAACATGGAGAGAGGTGGGCTCACAAGTGCTGTAACTTCAGCTTGACAAAATCAAAAGATCTATAACACATCTTGCATTTATACAGCAATTCATTGTGTCACAAAAATGAGTGAAGCTGGCAATTACTGCCACTGCTAATATTTGGATTTCTAAGCTGTATGGTATCAGAATGTCAGAATCTAAAAAGGGAGGGCAGCAAAGAAGCCCATGTGACAGGAAGTAACATGAACTATATGTCTGTGGACATCTACAGCTTATCATATTTAACATCTTGGGAATATGGCAAACAAGCCAGTGCACGGTAAAATTCTGTAATGGGCATCTGTTGACATCAGAGAGAATTTTAGTAGCAGAATTTTTTTTTAATACTCTCCTTCTCTGTCTCCCTGTTGGCTCTCTTGCTTCAGATTTCTTGGAACTTTTACCTCTCTTTTGTCTTCCCAGTGGTACATTAAAGAGAAATGAACAACCACCCCCTCCCCTCTTCTTTGTTCTCCTTCTGGGGGTAAAGGCATGTAGAAAGAAAAGGACTAGGGAGAGGGGGAAGGGGTACTGATATATATATATATATACTAAATTAGGTAGAGAGAGCTATGGATATGAAGAGAGAGAGAGAGAGGTAGAGTGAAAAAATGAGAGATGTAGGGAAGAATAAGAAGGGACGCTTAAAAGGCAGTGGGAATAGCCAAGGGCTCTCCCTTCTCTCTCTCTCTCTCTCTCTCTTCCACATGCCGAGCAGAAGCTGCACTGGATTCTAATTATTAGATTACAGATATGTGTGGTAGCAAGGCTAATTAGGTTAGCGCCCTGGTAAAATGAAATGTCTTAATGCTGATGCTACTTACGGTATCCCCTCCACTCCTCCCCTGCTTCCCATGAGTCCAGTCAGGCTCGATCCAAACTAAGCCAACCTGAGTGATGGGCAGCAGCCGAAGGACAGAGAAGTCTTGCTGGAAAATGTGGGTGACATACCAGACAGACAGGAGGAGAGATGAGCAGGCCCCTGACGGCCCTCATTATCCTGCTGACCTTTCCAGCAGATTTAGAGCAGCGACAGGAGAGAAGGAAGGATATGAGCAGGTGTCTGTGTGAGTAAGATAGCATGCAGGAATCGTTGAAGTGTTAAAAGCAAACTGTATCAAAAGCCTCTCCTCCCAAAAAAATCAACAGCATTAGCCATTTGTTGATATACCTCCAATGATCTGTTTGCTACACATGTTATATGATGTCTCTCCTACTGTGATATCAGCCAATCCTCACCAGAAAACGCATCATACTAGTAGAATTTTAAGGATTCAAAATTACACACGATGATGGCACATAGGTACCATTATTGCACTTCCCAACAAGCACAGTTATTGTTGTGATTATATTTCATTACAATACAATGACATTTTATCATACCAATTAAGGACGGTTACCCTTAAAGGTAGGGTAGGAGATTTTGAAAAATCAGTGAGAGTCAGTCAGATTTTGAAAATAAACACACGCCCAGTTCTCTCGGAGCTCACCACGAAGCCACGTCTCCCAACCAGTCTGTGACTTCGGCCATCATGCACGTACCTCTGGTGCGCGCAGAGCAGGAAGAGAGCAGCCAACCAGCCAACTATACGCGCAGATGCGCCTCGTAGGATTGGCTGATGTTTTTAGCGTTTTATAGCTTCCACAGATGATTAATATTCTTCGTTTTAAAGTGAAACTGCCGAACTAATTGGTTGCTATCAGATTGTACACTAATTTAACAAAAAGTGCATCAGAATGAAATCTCCTACCCTACCTTTAACTAATATTACAAGAAAACAGACAGCAATGAGTTAATGAGTTAAGAATGATTGATTGCACTGATAACTGGTTTGGTTCAGTGTCACTGCTTTCATCAAACAAACCTTCACTGACTTAAAATTATGTTGTTAAAGTTATGTTTATTTACATGAGAGAATGATACTCATGTCGACCAAAGCATTAAAGTTTTCCTCACTTCCTATTGATAACCCCCCCCCACACACACACACACACACACACAAAAACTCTATCCTCTATCCCCCCGTGACGTTACTGTGATTCTATTAACATCAGTAATTAAATTACTGTCACTTAAAAATTGATTACAATCACTCCTAAGTTAATTAAGCTGACTATTATTCTTGTCGAAATGTGTCCTCTTTCTTTTCTCTGAATGTGTTCCTGTAAGCATCTTCTTGTCTTCCTCCTTTTAGGCCTCCGATGCGTTTTTTCCCCTCTTCTTATCAAACCAGTTTCCTCCAATTAGATGGAAAAAGGACACACTCCAATAAGCCCACATTTGATCTTATAGCCCCCACCCACTCACTCACCACCTCCCACCTTAGAGGACCCACTTTTGTTGTTGTTGCATAAGAGTATAAACTGTCAGTTGTGTAACAGCACTTTGTAAGGGTGGGTGGAGGTTACCTTAATGTATGTAGTATTTTTTCCTTTCTTTTTTTTTCTCGTTTGGTCAACACTGTGTATGTGTGTACTTGTGTGCGTTTTTGTGTGTCTTCTATGATTCCACTGTTTAAGAAGTGTGGTTGCTACAATGATCATCTTGGTAAAGCCCAAGACAAATGCATTGTGGGTGGTGCTGGAGGTCCCTTGGATAGAGCGCTCAGGTCCTTGGAGATTAGAGGCAGGGGAACTTTGTGCTGCTAATTAATGTAGAGCCTGGTTAAAGAAAGGTTCTCTTCAATCGAGCATAGAGGAGTTACAGCTCATCAGGTCTGTGTGTATGTGTTCTGTATACTGTATGTGTGTGCTCTTCTTAGAAACGATGCTTCAGAGAATAAATTACAGCTTCTCCTTGAGGGTCTGAAGGGGACTGCATGAATTTCACAGCTGAACAATCATCGCCTCCCCCTTGAAACAAACACACATTTATGCACACATTTATACGGTTATATACACACCAACAGCCCAGCGCCATGCTTCTAGAGGCTTCACAAATTGTGAAAACTGTAAACACGCAAGCACAACAGCTTATGTGAAGTTTTTGTAACATGCACATCTATGCCCTCTAACCTAGTAACATTGTAGTCCTGTTGCAGGAGAGGTACATTAATGTGTGCATATGCTTAGTCTGTAAATACATTAAGAAAAGTCAATGTCCAAACAAGCATGCACATAGCAAAACTGCTACAGCAATACAAATTCTACATTTATTAAGTGATAAAAGTCTTTAAGTTTTACCTATCTTTATCAAAACCTCAACTACTTAAACATAACTCTATGAAAACAACTAAATTAAAGCAACACTTACAACAGGTCATGAAGCACTTAAGGTCAGTTATAGCCGCCATCCACTCTTTCACCTCCTGCCTGTGTTCTTGTGTATGTCAGCCACAAGGTCAGATGTTTCCCTGGCCATTCGGCCAAATGGCCAACTGCTGTTTTTAGTGGACAAAAATCAACACAATGTACTATTTATGTGTAAACAATTGTTAGAAAAAGTGGAAATCATCAAGCTCGTCAGTGTGAAGCCTGTGTACCAAAAAGAACAATGAAATTGTCCAACATCATAAAGTGATACCTGATTAAAAAATGCTCCACCACAAAAAAAACATTCTCATCAATAACAACATCCTAAGTATTGCATGACATCCATTGCATCATATAGCATACCAGATATCCTGTTTTTAGTGTTAGTGACAAGATGGTGTTATGTGCAGTGTACCCACACACACACACAACATCTGCCCTCTTGGACTGACTACTGCCTAATTAGAGCTTCTTTTTGCATGTCCAGAAAAATGCATTTCAAAAATGTTTAAATGACTTCTCATTTTCATGAATGAAATAACTATTTCATCCCTTCACAAAACGTGTTTTAGTAAAAAATGGTCAGTCTGCAGGCACAGCTCCACTAGACTCCACCAGAGTTTTGTAGATGTAATAACACATGAACAAGCTTCAACCACTAAGCTAGCAGCCAGGCAGTCCATTTACTATATCACTGTGAGAAACATTTCCTAAATTTTCAGAGAAATGTCTCCTGTTTTTATTGTTAATAAATCATTAGTCTTAACAAGTCCCTCTGTACTGTAAATATTTTAAGCTTTTTCCATAGACCTGAGGTTCCAGTCAGCAGCTATAGGTGTTGGGGCAGTATTCACTACAAAGGGATGACAAAGGAACATGCACAAACACAACACCCACACACATACAAATATTTTAACATGCACTTCGCTCCTCATCAGACACCCTGCTGTCTGTGCTGTGTATCCCTGAGGCTGCCCCATGCCCCTAGGTCCTGACGCTGGCCTACTTTCCTGTTGATACACACACGCACATACACAGACACATCCTCAGCCTTGTCCACAAAGCACAGGCCTTCAATTGGCAGGTGCACACAGCATGAATTAACAGGAGGGGGCCAACAGTCAGCCACACACATTGTATGGATGTGTGTGAATGTCTGTGTTAGTATACTTTGTGTGTGTACACGGACAAAGTTGAAGGGACAGGAAATGGAGAGGCGGTCCAACAGAAAGTGTTTACACCCAGGGTGCCGGCATCCCCCGTCCCGTTAATCTGCCCACTGACTATTTGCTGAGCCTAATGTGAAATGAGGCGTGGAGCTGAGTCGTTTATCATCCAGCCTGATAAGAGAGGCCTGGCAGACGGTGACATCAACTAATTGGATGCTGCTAGGGACCTACAGCAAAGGAACTCTTGGACCCTAAAAACTAAACTCCAATACAGCCAACAGAGGCTTTATTTGTCCATTTAATGTCAATAAAAGGCTTACCCTCTAAAATCATTTAACCAAAATACTCAAGGTCTCTGCAAATGCATTTAGGCTGAGATAGGTAAAGGGACAGTTTGAGCATAGTTTCTATCATAATTGCATTATTGTATTAACACAGGTTTTACACATGAGGTTTAGGAGAGCTTTCAGAGTATGACTGAGACTGATGTAATGAGTGATTTTGTGGGATCAAAGAATACAGAATGCATGTCAACAAAGAGAAGAGACGCAAGTTACAACTGGTATTTTTAGCCCAGAGTTCCCAATCTGTACTACATGCAGTCTGACTTGTCACTTCACTCTGCTGAGACTTAGCCTTTCCCAGCCGAAATGGGGAGGAAGCAGGCTAAATGGATTATAGCAAAAATGTGGCTACCCATAGCAAGAAAAATGTGGCTAGCCATAGCAAGAATGTGGCTACCCTGATATACACTACAGACCAAAAGTTTGGACACACCTTCTCATTCAAAGAAGTTTCTTTATTTTTTTTTATTTATTTGTAGATTCACACTGAAGGCATCAAAACTATGAATTAGTGTTATGTGGAATTGTATACATAACAAAAACGTGTGAAACAACTGAAAATATGTCATATTCTAGGTTCTTCAAAGTAGCCACCTTTTGCTTTTTTTACTGCTTTTCACACTCTTGGCATTCTCTTGATGAGCTTCAAGAGGTAGTCACCTGAAATGGTTTTCACTTCAAAGGTGTGCCCTGTCAGGTTTAATAAGTGAGATTTCTTGCCTTAAAAAAATGGGGTTGGGACCATCAGTTGTGCAGAAGTCAGGTGGATACATAGCTTATAATCCTACTGAATAGACTGTTAGAATTTGTATTATGGCAAGAAAAAAGCAGCAGGTAAAGCAAGTAAAGAAAAACCAGTGGCCATCATTACTTTAAGAAATAAAGGTCAGTCAGTCCGAAAAATTGGTAAAACTTTGAAAGTGTCCCCAAGTTCAGTCACAAAAACCATCAAGCGCTACAAAGAAACTGGCTCACATGGGGACCGTCCCAGGAAAGGAAGACCAAGAGTCACCTCTGCTGCGGAGGATAAGTTCATCCGAGTCACCAGCCTCAGAAATCACAGGTTAACAGCAGCTCAGATTAGAGACCAGGTCAATGCCACACAGAGTTCTAGCAGCAGACACATCTCTAGAACAACTGTTAAGAGGAGACTGTGTGAATCAGGCCTTCATGGTAGGATATCTGCTAGAAAGCCACTGCTAAGGACAGGCATCAAGCAGAAGAGACTTGTTTGGGCTAAAGAACACAAGGAATGGACATGGAAATCTGTGCTTTGGTCTGATGAGTCCAAATTTTAGATCTTTGGTTCCAACTACCGTGTCTTTGTGCGCCGCAGAAAAGGTGAACGGATGGACTCTACATGCCTGGTTCCCACCATGAAGCATGGAGGAGGAGGTGTGATGGTGTGGGGGTGCTTTGCTGGTGACACTGTTGGGGATTTATTCAAAATTACTGTACATACTGAACCAGCATGGCTACCACAGCATCTTGCAGCAGCATGCTATTCCATCCGGTTTGCATTTAGTTGGACCATCATTTCATTTTCAACAGGACAATGACCCCAAACACACCTCCAGGCTGTGTAAGGGCTATTTGACCAAGAAGGAGAGTGATAGGGTGCTGCGCCAGATGGGACTTGCCGCCGCTGCCTCCCCTATTGTCCTACGACCTCTCTCCCCCGAGACCAGCACAAGGACACCAAAACACACATGTACAGAAGACAGGTCCTCCGGCCAGTAGGTGGCGCAGTGACTGTAGCGTATCAACATATCAGTGTGTTCAGAGTCAGCTGTTCAGCATGACTGTAAAGTTTCATCCACATAGGATGAAGTAAGTGGGAGATACAGCAACATAAACATCTATTTCCTGTCTGTTGACGAAGGGTCAACTTTGTGGTGGCGCCACAGCCAGACCGTATGACGAACTGCTGCGTTTTTGATAACTTTTGGTCCCTCATGACTTAAGAGTAACCAGACCAATTCTCAGCTGGGATGGACAAATCCCCTAGGAGAAGTTTGTAAAAGTGCAGGGAGTGAAAAATGCAAAATGGCGGACTTCCTGTGCGTTTTAGAGGGTACCTCCAAGAGAGTTTTTTTTAGTCTAAAAGGTGAGACATCTGTGTACCACTTTTCATGTGTAGGTAAAACTGCAACCCAAATCTCAATGTAGGGGGCGCTGCCGTGCCATGTGGCCACTTCCACATGTGCATATGGTTATATCAATCTGTTCAGAATGACAGGCTCATCATGCCTGATTTTTTTTTCATCCACATTGGATGAAGTTTGTGGGAGATACAGTCAAAAATACCTCAATTTCCTCTGCATTGGCGAAGGGTCAAATTCGTGGCGGTGCCACAGCCAGACTGTATGACAAAGTGCTGCGTTTTTGGAAACGTTTGGTCCCTAACCTCTTAAGGGCAAGGGCACCAATTTTCAGCCCTATCAAGCAATTCCCCAAGGAGGAGGTCGCAAAAGTGCGGGGTGTGCGAAAGTTTTTCCAAGATGGCCGATGCCCTGTAGGGGGTGGAATTTTTTTTCCAAAGGCATGTTTCCTGGCATGAGGTGATACATCAGCGTATCAATTTTCATGGCCGTAGCTAGTACGCTGAATATTTTTAAATAGTAGGGGGCACTGCAGAGCCATTTGGACAGTCACTGTTGCGGCGACAGTTTCAGATCGCCATTTTTCGCAAACCTGGTCATTCTGCCAATTTTGGTGAGTTTTGGAGCACATTCAGGGGCTCAAATTTGCCCCTAATGACGTGGAAGAAAAAAAAAGAAAACATGAATTAAAGCTGCAAGCAGTGATGACGGGCCCTCGCAGCCCTTGCAGTCCGCGGGACCAGCAGCCGCCGCCTCCTCTATCGTCCCACGACCTCTCTCCCAGCTGTACCGGCACGAGCTGTGGTCTGCAGGGCAGAAGAGTACAGCAAACACACATGTACAAAAGACAGGTCCTCCGGCCAGTAGGTGGCGCAGTGACTGTAGCATAGCCGGCCAGACCGTGTGACAAAGTGTTGCGTTTGTGATGCCTTTTGGTCTCTAATGCCTTAAGAGTAACCAGACCAAGTTTCAGATGGATTGGACAAATCCACTAGGAGGAGTTTGTAAAAGTGCGGGGAGTGAAAAATGCAAAATGGCGCAGGTTTTTCAAACTGGCGGACTTCCTGTGCGTTTTAGAGTATACCTCCAAGAGACTTTTTTTCTTGTCTAGAGGTGATACATATGCGTACCAATTTTCGTGTCTGTAGGTCAAACGGGGAAGCAGATCTCATTCAAAGGGGCGCTACTGAGCCATGTGGCCATGGCCAAATATGACAATGAGGTGATATGAAAAGGTGTACAGGGGCCGATGTCATGATAGAGTAAGAGGCAGGTAGGATGCACAAATCAAGAAACACAGCAGCTTTCTCTATGGTGGCGAAGGGTCACCTTGGTGGCGATGCCCCGCCCACACGGTGTAACATCGAGCTGCGTTTTTAATAACTTTTGCTCTACCACGTTCAGAACCGTGTGACAAAATCTCAGGTCTGTCAGAGTATTTTCCCTAGGAGGAATAATAATTCCTTGCATTTCAATAGGGCTCTTGCACCTTTCGGTGCTCGGGCCCTAATAATTCCTTGCATTTCAATAGGGCTCTTGCACCTTTCGGTGCTCGGGCCCTAATAAACGCTTGCATTTCAATAGGGCTCTTGCACCATTCAGTGCTCGGGCCCTAATAAACCCCTTCCAGCCTGCCCTGTCTCTCCAGTCTACTTAGTAGGCCCCAACAAGGCTGATCATCCACACCAGACCTCCATCAGGGCCTTCTCAGCACACTCAAGGACATGCCCCATGACTGCACTGATCTCACAACACCTCAGAGAGAGAGAGAGAGAGAGAGAGAGAGACGGGTCAGGAACAACCACAATAAACCTATACCAACCAAACAAACCAAATAATCCAAATACAAATATATCAAAATATATAAATAAATAAATAAATAAATGCATAAAGGCACAGGAATGCTTACAGCTCCCTCACATTGAGGAACATACAACTCAGACCTCCACCCTGGAACCTAAGTTTATGGTTATTATGATTTTAATGTATTGATTTGGCACTTTACTTTCATTGTCAGGGAAAAAGGAAAAAAAAACTACATTTTAAGGTATAGACATTAAAACTACACTGTAAGAAAAAATACACCACATCTACTCAATAAAAATGAGGCAACAGATTACAAGCAACATTATTAATTACATTTCACAGTGTTTGGTATTGAGTTAATCTTCAAATGTGACCCTTAATAGTTACCCATTTAATATGAGTAGATTTGAATAGAAAACAGTACAGAATTAATAAAATCCTAAACAACAATATTGAGTTGATTTGTCCCAAATGTGTAAATAGTACACATGAAAATGTATTTATTCTATTTAGATAATTCTATTTATCTATTTCCTTCTTAAATATTCTTCTTTCTTAGGAATAACTATGGCCCAAACAGTACAGAATTCAATACATATTCAAATGATGTTTTTATTAACAATTCACTGCAACCACAGTTTCATTTCAAGCCAAAAACAAATAGCAATTCCACAGAATTTACACAGATGAAGGACTTTCACAGTGGTGATGTGTGTATAAATGTCCATAAATATGCTGTAGTCTGTAATGATGCAGAAGATCACCCCTCATTGTGGCTCTGAATCCAGACTTTATACTGCCCTCTCATTCGGGGGCACCTAAGGAAAACACAAAGTTATAGATATGAGAAGTGTCTTTCAGCTTCACATTTCATCCCTGTGTGCAAAATGCAATGAAATCATGGAAAAATATTTACATATTCATAAATTCTGGATGTTTTTACATTCCAGACATGGGGGGATTTCAATAGCACACGTTTAGTGCAGCTACTCTCGTCAATTCGCTATGCAATATTACTTCTGGGTTTTATAATGATTGTAATTGATAATATATAGTATAGTATAGTATAGTATAGTATAGTATATATCATATAGTTGACGGGAGTAACTGCTTTGAAATCACTCCGCCCAGCAGCGGTGTCTGGAATGTAGTTCCGGCTTTGCAATGCCCCGATAAACATTCATAACATCACGTTTATATTTCATATTGTGGTGAATGTTGAGGTAACAACGTGTCCATGAGAGGGTTTTGGAGTTGTTGGATTGCGTATTTGATGACTTTTGAGGGAAAGCCTAAAACACTGTTAGCCTCCACTGTGTGAGCTGAGCAGCTCACGTCTCTGACTCTCTGGTTTAAAAACAGCTGGCCCCGACAATAAAGGTTAAAGTTTACACTGAAGTATCTCTTTCAATAAAGAGTGGCAGTGTTCTTTGCTCTGAGACGCTGGGTGTCCGCGAAGGCACCAAAACAAACACTAAACTCCCCAATAAAATACACACGTTTACACTTAAGCCTTCAGAGCGAGCAACATGCTATCACACTATCAAACTAAACACCACTAATCAGATACGACACAATATTGTCACTAAAATGTTGCAGAAATGTCTTTAGTGTCATGTTAAGCTGAGATGGTTTGTGTCTCTGTGTTAAGCCTCCGCTCCTGCTATGCTAAATGCGGTGCCGCGGACATTACTGCAAGAAAGATTAACAGATTTAGGCATGAAAACACAAAAAAAGTAAATAGACTGACTTCACATGTGTTAGTTGACTTAACATTTGCGAGTTGCAATGAAACAACAAAGCAGACGCAAGTAAAGCAGACGCAGCTCATTTTAAGTAGTACTTCACAACTACATGCGTCCTTCTTACTAGCCCAATGATAACAAACGTTTGCGGGATGAGCTGTTCAAATCTCTTGTGACTTTATGATTGGCTGCTGCATTTAAAAAAAGAACGGCACCTGGGCAGGAACAGCTTTTCAATTCAAATTTGCTTGATTAGATTAATTTGAATTCTCTCAATATTCTCTCTATATGGAATTAGCTAAACATAATGAGTATGTTTTATTTAACTACAATAGGTGGATTTTATTCCAAACATTTTTATTTTAAATTTAATTAAATTTTTCCATCAAAATCAAAAACACAATTATATTGATTATATATTATGTTATACATTAATTCCAATCTACATGACCACAGAATCATTTTTTTCAGTGTAATTTGGTAGGTTTAGATAAGATTAGGGACATTTGATTGCAAACTTCTTCAGGGCTATCATGGTGATCAGCTGCTGGAAGTTACAAAGCTATGCACACATTCTTTTACAATGTATGTAAACTGTATGTACCTAAACTGCAGCCTTTGTAAACTCTTGTTGCCACTTCTGCACTCAAATGACTTAACTTAATTGCATGTCATATAAAGCCTTAGCTGTGATATATGCTTATATTCACAGGGTGCACTGTGGTCTTTTCATAGATTTTCTTATTTCCCACTCTTAGTGGAAACTATGTGGATCAAGTATCCTTTTCCTAATCATCCTTGAGATGGTTCTACACCTTCATTTGAGTCCAGCTGTCTTTGCTGATACTGATTGGACTTGATTAGGAAAGCCACACACCTGTCTATATAAGACCTTACAGCTTACAGTGCATGTCAATGGAACTGCCTGAAGACCGCAGAGACAGAATTGTGGCAAGGCACAAATCTGGCCAAGGTTAAAAAAACATTCTGCAGCAAATCCCTAAATGGAAGATGTTTGGGACGACCAGAACCCTTCCTAGAGCTATAGATAGCTAGAGGTAAAGAAGAACCTAAAGATCACTGTGGCTGAGCTCCAGAGATGCAGAGTGCTCAGGACTTTAGACTGGGCCGAAGGTTTACCTTCCAACAAGACCCTAAGCACACAGCTAAAATAACAAAGGAGTGGCTTCACATCAACTCTGTTACTATTCTTGAATGGCCCAGCCAGAGCCCTGACTTGAACCCAATTGTGCATCTCTGAAGAAACCTAAAAATGGCTGTCCACCAATGTTTACCATCCAACCTGACAGAACTTGAGAGAATCTGCAAGGATTAATGGCAGAGGATCCCCAAATCCAGATGTGGAAAACTTGTTGCATCTTTCGCAAAAAGACTCATAGCTGTATTAGATCAAAAGGGCGCTTCTACTCAATACTGAGCAAAGTGTCTAAATACTTAGGACCATGTGTTATTTCAGTTTTTCTTTTTTTTAAAATCTGCAAAAATGTCACAAATTCACAAAATGAGCAGATGAGTCAATGTAGCTTTGCCCTTAGTCCAACAACAGGGGAAGAGGTAGGATCAGAGTTAGTGATGTTTGTGTCTAGCACAGAAATCATCCAACAACCTGTATGATGATCTGCAACAGGATAAGCAACATGATCGGTTTGTTGTGAGGAATAGGCCTTTATTTATTTCACCTGTCATCCGATTCAGTGATCCTGCAAGTGGTGTGTGAGGTAACAGAAGGCAGGCTTGTCTTGTTTCATGGTGACAGAAACATGGTGACGGTGTCGACTGCTGTGTTTTCAACTCAGTCCTAACTTCTAGTAATTTCTCATCATTGGTGGAGCAGTGGATTGACTCCACAGATATTTCTGCTGTGAGTACAGTAATAACCTAAAATTGCTAGTTTTGCACATAAGTTATCCTTATTCTACTACACAGATTTAATTACCCCTGCATTTAGTAAACAGAAATATGTAAGTGTAATTAAAGTACAGCCCATAATGTTTACAGTGGTATCTCGTGATAAACACAATCCGATGCAAAAAGTCCTGCAAAAAGTCCTGCATAAACACATATAGTGAATGTATGTGCTGTATGTGTGTTCTTTGCATGGATCTCTGCATCACTTGAATGCTATGTCAGTCACAGTCTTTTGCTGATGTGTCAAAACGTTGGTCGCCTCCTCCGTCGATATTATTTGTGTCTCTGCGTGCAGCCTGAACCGGGCCGGCTGGGGGAGAGCAGAGAGCAATAACTGTGAATGAGGGAAGCAATAACTCTGTTGGCTCCCTCATCAAATCAGAGCCGAATGATGCGGAATAATCAGCAATTGAAATCAGAGGGAGGAAAAAAGCTGAACTGACAAAATGGGAAATGTCACCATGAGAAGAGCAATAATAAAGGAATCAATGAGGTGCAGTTGCTGGGGCAATATAAAGGAAGACAGAGAAGGGAGAAAGTGACAGTGTTGAAATGTAAAAAAAAAAATAAAAATATATATTGTTGAGCAGGTCTACTGTGTGTGTGTTTAGTATAGAACAATGAAAAGCAAGAAGGGAGAGAATATCTAGTTCATACACAATAAAAAATCATGGACAAAACGTGCATTTTAATACAAATTAAAGCAGGCCATATTGGTTTTAATAAGTATACTTGGACAAGAAAGTACCTGTCCAAGCCACTGAGGGCAACTCACTAGCAGTAGTGCAATAAGTGGCACCAGCCAAAAAATGCGTAATGAAGAAGAAAAAAACATATAATTCGCACCGGACTAGCCAAAAAATCTGATGATAATTGTAAGAGGTTAAAATGAATTTTGACACACATTCTTACATAAGTCATGGCATTGTGGTCAACTTATGAGTTCTTAAGCTTAATGGGAGAAATCTAACATCAGCTAACAATATGACTTATATACATTCAGATAGTATAAAACAAATGGCACATTATAGTGTGGAGTGTCCCTTTGGAATGTAAATGTAGAAATCTTTATGATTGCTCTGGTCAGTCTTTATCTCATGGTATGACATTTCTGTGAGGAGGAAGTCATAAATCTGGAGCTTTTGTCGTCCTTGTTGGGTCAACCCTATGTGGGGATTGTTAAGTTTTTTTCTTAGCAGTTTAGTCTTTCAAGTCTCACATTTGAGTGATCACCAATGCATATATTATCTATATCTTTTAGGGACAACAGTGGCGCAGTGGTATAGCACGGTTGTCTAGTAACCGGAAGGTTGGTGGTTTGATCCCAACTCCTCCCTAGTCACTGTTGTGTGTTCTTGGGCAAGACACTTCACCCTAGCCTGTGGCGTGCCTTGCTAGTCATTGTATGACACTGCTTGGCAGCAGCTGTAAGGAATTTCCCTCTGGGATTAATACAGTATCTAAAATAAAAAAAAAAAAAAAAAAAAAAAAATCTTATTGCCAGTTGGGTCAGATAGGTGACTCTTCCAGAGGAAAGTTCATTTGTTACTCTTTGGAGCATCTGAATTGACTGTTTTTAAGGTTTCCCAAAATAAGGTTGCCTCTTCAGAGGGAGGTAAAATCTAATTATTTAATTTATGTATGTTTTATTTAGTTATTTATATATAGGTGCAGAATGAATTAATAATTAAAAAAATAATTCTGATAAATAATAACATCTTATACAATATTTTGACCATTCTGATTTAAAAATCTCGAACCTTTAAAATTTTACCTAATTTTCCTTTTAATAGCTGAAGATGATGACTTGAGTTAATTAGGACTGAAAAACTTTCAGAAATTCAATTTAATGAAGGGGGTGAGAAATAAGAAATTGTATCATCTGCATAAAAATGGAATGTGAATTGATACTGTGGAGAACAGTAGTATGAGACCCTGAGGCACACCTGAGATAAAGGATAGATTGTGTTGTAGTTTACAATGAATTTAAAGCAGCATGTCCAGATAAGTCAATGTTGTGGAAACTGTCAAAATGAACAGCTGTGAATAAATGATGGTTATTGTTCCACTGTAATAGAGGAATATGTCTAAAACTAATGAACTGATGTATTAAATCCACTGTTTACTATTGTATCTATTGTATCTACAGATTTAGCAACATTTACTTTCAAACACACTCGCTCTGGCTGTTGATTGCAATGCAAAAGGATCAATCAGCATTAGGTCACAGGTCAACTGATTCAAGCATGACATGTCTTTGCAATAAAGATAGAAAGATTTAAAACCTAAAAAGCAATTTAAACCCAAAATAGCAGATAAAAAATGACATCCCCTCTGTTTTAATGGTCTATGGAACAGTAATATATAAAAATCATCATGTGGACATGGTTTACATGGTTACAGACACACTTCTGCATGGAACACCCATCTGTTGCCTGCAATTATGCTTGTCATTGATGTGAATTTAGCAGATATGTCAATGACAACACCTGTGTTAGACAGTTGAAGGAGACACAACATAGTCACATACTGCTGAGAGCACATGGAGTTATATATCCGTCACAGCAATTTGTCCATCCAGAAACGCTCTTTAACAGTTGTTGAGGACAAACTGTTTCTTTGGCTTGTCACTCACTTAGTGCTGGTTGCAACTCAGGGTTGCTATCAAAAAGCATGATGTCATAAGATGGCAGCCACAGAAACTACAAAGCATTTTTCATTTGGTGTCACTGTATTATTTTAATGCTGAAGATCAGAAGACATACTGTCATTAATCTTTTTTTTTAATCTTAATTGGTCAGCATCATACAACGCAAATAATTAATGTCCATATATGACACCAAACAAGGGTTATCAACACAGCTAGTGCTTGGTACTGCCCAGACAAGGTTGCCTAATAACAGCAACAATGTCAGTAACAGAAGGCATGAGAGTCCAGTGAATGATTGTGGTGTTCATTTATTTCCATTTGCTTTGTTGTGATCCGAACCAGTTTGCTCTTTAAACTAAAAACTAACTAAACTAAAAAAAAAAAAAACTCCAGTCATCAGCACTGTATATTCACTTGTTCTTAGTTGTGCAGTTATTAACCTCTGTTCAGGTGCTCCCTGAAGCAAGTGATCATGAATCCCACCTCTGTGCCACTGTTTGTTTGTCTTTCTTTTTTTCCACTGGAGTTTGTTAAAAGCAGAATCATGTATTTCCCTCAAGTGTCACATTCATTTTTTTCATCTCTAAATTGTTATTGTTCCACTCATGACCCATTTTCTCTCAGCCAGCCACCCCCACACACCCACATACACACAAAACTGATATACACTGGCACAGGAGCGAAAACCCAGGGCTGCAGTCGTATGTTGGCACACCCACACACACGAGTGGGAAAGTGTGACATACAAACACAACAGGGGACAAAAACATTGTATTTTTTAGACACTTTTTACTGAAGTGTTTTGTGCAATGAAATTAAGCAGGAAAAATATGTAAACTTAAAAACCTGACAATAAGGCGAGATCTGGAAAACTGTAAAACAAAATGAGAGCAAATGAGATATAACTAAATAGTATTGTTAAAAACATATGAGACCATGAACATGTGAAAACAGACACAAAATATCTTTACCATGATTGTGGTGCACAGTACAGCTCCTGAAGCAGGAGGTCACACATGTAACTTACCGTATACAGAGCTACAATGGCGATCCTGGAAACATGCCATTGTTTTATAGACAGAATATTACATTTAGCATTTTTTTTTATAATAACAGTGTATCAGTGATAGTGAGATATGAAAGGTAAAAATGGGCAGCTCCCCTCAGCCCTGGTCAATTGCAGCTTGTGAACACAGGCTTGAGCATCTAGCTGCCTTGTGCAGGTAAAGGAGTGATCAAATTTCAATGACAACAAATAAAAATTTAAGTGACCACATATGTTAAATTAGATGTCCAGTTTACACAACTGTGAATCATAAGTTTTATTACAAGTGTAAATAGTTACATATTGGGTTTCCCTCTGCTCTTGACTCTGATGCATTTTGTCTGCCCATATGGAATACACTCTGCATAGTGTTTGTGTAGGTTCAGTCGGAATGGTTTCAGCACTCACCTGAGGATACGGTGTTCCAGTCAAAAACAGTGTTCCAGTCAAAAACATGATTCTTGTATTTGCACAGACAGAAGCCAGTACTGAAGGGGCTAATGTGTTTGTTGGTGCGCAGTAAACTGTTTGTGGTGCACCCTGAAGGTACGATACAGGAAAACAAAATAAAGACGATGGCTGCTTCTGTTTAAAATAGTATTGATGTCAAATAAGGCAATCAGCTTATTGCATTTTAATACAATTAAACAAATCTTTTATGGCTGCCATAAAAATCTTGCAAGCAAACAACCCAAACAGGCACACAACATGACTACAGGGAAGTCACAACATGATGACGTTTCACAAAGCAGATATAGTGAAAACTCATCTCTCAACACAAAACAGGAGGGAAGTTTTGGGTTGGCACAGACATAGTAAAAATGACATGTCCTTTTTGTGGAGGATCCTGAGGAGGTTGTATTAGTTTGTAGGGAGCTACAATTACACTGAGGAATGATTTAAGGCCATGACTCTTGAGTTATATCACCCAAAGCAGTTAGACGAACACAAATTATTCACATTATATTTTGCCTATATTTTATACACATTTCTGTAACTGTTGGTCTTCATATTTTCCAATAATTGATACAATGCACCTCAATCAAAACTGCTGAACACAGGAATAGCCACTAAATGATATTTACTTTGTTTAATATGTCAAATTTTATTTAAAGTAAGGTACAGCCATAATATTATGCTTTTAAGCCTTAATAGATTTCATTATACTTTTATATTACATTTTTTTAGGAGCTTCCCTTTTTTCACCTCTGGGGTTGCATTTACATAACAATGAATTTTATATTCAATATTTCAACAGTTTTTACCGGTGAGCCCATAACAGTGATTAAATAATAAACTTATCGCATTGACTTGTACAATTTTCTCCCACACCATCTTTCTTTTCCTCTTTCTTTCCTCTAAGAAAAGTAGGCAGACCTGTTTTTTTTTCTTCAGCATCAGTTGCCATGGTGAAATATGGTATCCATTGGGCTCCATTGGTAATGACTTTTTATAGTGGTGCGATTGAAGCTGAGAGTTCATGTTTAGACGCAAAGTTTGTTGAACCTTTGTTGAAATCTGGCCGAGGTCAACGGGTAGCTTTAGTTAAAGATATGTAAGTCTGAGATGTCCAGTTTGCTTCAGAGCATTACTGTCAAGCAAAATCAAGTGTTAGGGTTTAAACTGAATAGACACAAGTCAAAACACCTCAAAGTGGTATCCACATGGATGAAGGAATACCACCTCCAACTACATGTCGCAGCATCAACATCAAGATTGTGAGAACTTGGCTCTCATAACGTATGACCAGCTGCCCTTATTTTTTCAACTCTTTCATGTCCTTTTATCCTGTTTGGGTCCTACTATGTGTAAGTTAATTTGCCAAACTATGCATTTCTATAGCACGCTCTCATTTCACAAAACACTCCTGTTGTTTGGTATGCAGACACTGAAGCTGACCCAAAAAAATAATTCATCCTGTTTTTTTTTTATGTTTTTAAATCCTTTGTTCTCTTTATCCCCTCCCTGCTGCTCCCAAATTTAAAATTACCCAATTTAAAAATAATTATCCATCCATTGAGAGGGGACAAACATGACATGGAAATAATTAGCACCACAAGAGAGCACTGAAATGCTCTACAGTGGTGATGGTGGCCATTGTGTTTTTTATGTTTCTCATCCATTTCTCCTACAGTTGAGAGAGAGCGGGGTTAGGGAGAGAGAGAGATGAGGATGAGTAGTAGAGGCCGAGGTGTGTGTTGAGGTGCTCAGAAAGTCATTATGTTAGTCTAGGTAATGGGAAGGCCTGGAGAAAGTATGCAATAAGAGGGACTCAGCTTATCTCCAACCTAGACTGGCCTGAATACCATTAATTACCTGTTCCCTGCCTGCCTCAGCTCTCTCTGTGTCTCTCTGTGGAGGCCTCCCCTCCCCGATCTGAATGGAAGTGTTTTTTTTTCTTTCCAGCCTCCACCTCCCCAACACCACCACCTCCACCACTATCACATTGTCCTTTCTCTACCCTACACTTATCTGAGCTCATTTGTTTCAATGAGGCTTTGGAAGCTTACTGATAAAAGAGATTGATCCACTCCATTAATTTATTTGGACTTATAACTAGCTATCAGAGGGGCCCCGGGATAACACTGGTGGTCAAGTTGGTTAGTCAGACACCTAAAACAGGTTGAAAAATAAAGACAAATGATACACAATATTTTCTATTATGAAAATGCCTTCCACTTCCTGCTATAAAAACACAAATTGTTTAAAAGCTGCTGTGTGTTGGGTGCAGTTTGATAAACTATAAAACTGGGCCAAATTATTTGTGCCACTTCAAAAAGCAGTTCCTGTCCACCACAACACAGAGGGGCACATCGCAGCCTGACACTTCCAGGGTGTCATCGGATCATGACGGATCATCCACGTCATCAAACTCACTCTCTGGCTCAGACGTTGTCTCCGTGTCTCCCTCTGCGCCTTCCAGCTGCACTGCCTGCTCCACATTCAAAAGCTGTCTCACGACGCACAAAACAATAAAACGACTAAATCACACTGCACTACACACTAAACACACTTCACCACACACTAGCTATGCACTCCAAACACGCTAAATATCACAAATCTGTCCATTGTCAAAACTCGCTATCGCTATCACTATCTGTCATTCGCCGGCGTTTCTCCCACAATCTTCCCTTAGCAACTAAATACCACATGGTGCCATAAACATTTTCTGATTGGTTGATGTGGTGCATTTTTCTACCAATAGCAAAGAGGGTGTCACGTATGATGTCATGCCAGTCAGAGCTGCTCTTACGCTGGTGTTTCCTGTGTCTGCCTGCATAAAACTTGCAGTAAACACGCAGCGAATGTGGCGAAAATGTTCATGAAAAAACATGCGTATATTATTTATCATAACTCGGGTTTTACTTGACATATTAAAAAAATGTAAAAACCTGTATATAGTTTGAAGTCCCCACTTTTAACACAAACTAAAACAGAGACTCAGCAACACTGTGACTTGCTGCTACATCATCTTAAACTGGCCATGCAAAAAAGACACGCAGGCGCATCAATTGACTCCAGGGGGTTAAAGAGAAAAACATTGGTAGAGGCAAGATGCAATGCAACAGAAAATAAGAATGGGAAGACTAACAGTGTTTGATCCTGACACTAAGTATACTCAGTATCCTGTTTAAATGCAGTAAGCCCTTTGTCACTAAGTGAAACAGCCAAATGTTAGTTATGGGTTAATGTAATACTCTAAGTGTAGTTCTTTTTCATGTTAGGGTGTAAAAATGCTTGGTCTTTATGAAGGTAACAACTCACAACTCTTCAACAATATGATTTGCTGCCAGCCTCCCCCCTGCAGGACTGAAGTTTGTGCCACTTCCCCATTGGCTGAATTTCTCAATGCTGGAAGTCAATGCTTGATAATTGAGGTTGCCTTACTTGAGTAAAGTAGATTGCTAAATTATTTTTTAAGATTTTTAAAAAATAATTTAAAACCATAGACAGAAACCTATTGTTGTTTATGGAGCAATTTCTGTTTTTTTTTCTGATTGGTTGGTAAATTATTTGCTTCTTAAATGACATTTTCATTGAGGTATGTCTTAGACAGCCTCTGTAGGTGTTGGTGAGATTTGGTACAGTATATCCCCCTGCCAATACCACATTTGTCATATTCTTCAAGTCTGTTTTTACACTGTTCTGTGTATTTCATCTCCCAGTCCTTCTAAATATTGTATGCTCTGTTGGCCTTTTAATAATCACCAGTGTGAGGAAGCAGAGAAAAAAAAGACAGGCTCATCTGAAGTCAGGGGGAGGCTTCCACATTGCCTGCATATTTCAGGATAGCAGGGAGCTAGCTATGGGTTGACAGCTGCCTGTCACTGTGCATGTCCTGTCTTTTGAGCTTTGATACACCTCAGTCAACCACTTCTGTTTTAACTCGTCAAACCCCTTATGCAAGCCCATAATAGATAAACAGCCCCACTGTGGGTTAAACTCATGCTAAGGTGCAGTTAGTGTATTTGAAGATCATTATTGCTCTGTTTTGCACCATCTAACAGATTTCTTGCCACTGGCAATATAAAACAGACTGTGCTGCAGGGCTGGCAGTATTTCTGTTGACGTGTTAGTAACATTTGTTGTAAAACACAACTGAGTTGTCTTTGCGTTCTACTTATTATTTTGACATTTGTGGGAAACCATTCTCTCACATCAGTACAACACATCACAAACAACTCATTCATTCATTCATAATCAAAATAATCCCCATCTGCCGCCATGTTGGGTAACCATCAAATCCCAACAACACGTGTGGGTGGTGGATACATATACAGTACTTACTGTAGACCTTGTATTACATTTTTCTGGTGCTGACAGGCTCATTAACTGTAAATAGCACAAGTCTTCAATCTTCAAACATGGCAGTAATTAACAGTTTATTTGCAGTTTTAGAACATATGAAATACATGAGGTCATACATGATCATGGCAGGACATACCTACAGCACAACACTTATGTGCATCATGTTACCTTTGCATACCATTTCAACCAAACAATGGCAACAGCACACCTAATCCATGCAGTGCATTCCACTAACAACACATGTCCAAATGTATCAGCTAAACATAATGAATAATTGTTATGTTAGATTCTGCATACTTTTTAACTGTAGACCATGAGTTCTTGGTTCAAGTCCAATCAATCCTGACTCCTGTAACTTTGGGTGCTCCTGTTACAGGCACCCCTTTGATCAGGAAAATGACACTGACTTATTCCTGGATTGTCATGGCTGTTATTGCACTAATTACTGGAACAGACATCCATTTGTTTTCCTATTTTAGCTTTGTGTGTACGGGTTGTGTGTATTAGACAATCCTTTGCTCTTCTGATATCACAGTACCAAACAATCTCTCTGCCTCCTACTGCTGAATATGAACAAATGTCAATTCATCTTTTCTACAGTGTTTGTGTGCATGTCTTCACACCATTTTTGTAAAAACGTAATAATCTTCTAATTTGCTTTGTGTTCTTTTCTCTTCTATATGCTGCAATCCCGTCTGCATAACAGGTAATAAGCTTTTTATTATTTATATATGTATATGTCTGAGCATTGAGTTGAATAGTAAACTTCACTTTGTGTTTTGTCAAGTGTTGCCAAGGTTGGTAGAGGTGCCTGGTTATAGACACACTACAGTGTCATTTACGCAAAGCCCCACTTGCAGGTTACATGAGCTGGAGTTTATTTTCACAATTCACAATGACAACACATGTACAAAACAGGAGTGCTCTCATTACTTTCTATGTGGTAGCCTTTTTGTGTTTTGTGTATAACAGCTGGTTCAATGGGAAGTGATTAGTCACAATAAAAATGTGTTCATGCCACACAGCGTGATGAACAAGTGTTTGGCATCTGGTAAACAGCAATCTACATTTATAAACAGTCTCTCATTGGATCTTGTACATTAGTCTGTAAAAAAAAACCTGTGATAGACTGAGATGCTGTCTCTGCTTATTGCCGCCGCACACAAGCAAATTGACGATGACAACGCTGACAGAACTTGATGAGACTTTTAGCTCCTCTTGCAAAGGGTCCTCCTGATGTAATAACATTTGCTTTTACTTATCGGCTTCTCAAGGTTAAATCACCATTTTGCCTCATTTTTCTTTCTGAGGTGTGTGCTGCTCCTCAGTGGGAAGGATGTATTTTCACATACAGGATGTACGTTTCTATTAAGATCTCTCTCTCATGCACACACACACACACACCACTGCTGCTTATTGTTTTTACACATGTTTTAATTAAAAAGACTGTGTTTCTATATCTGTGCCTCATTATCTCCTCTCTCAGTTCTGGTTCGCCTCTCTAGACCTCACCTAAGCATCAGTAACTACAGCGCCTGAGCAGCCAATTAGCCCTTAATGTTAGTCTGAGTGATATTTCATGTGGACTTTCATGTAGTGCAATGCCTCCATGTCTTCTCCTCAGCTTTTATTTGGTAAAGAACCACAAGTGCTGCATTATACTTTACATTTTAGCTAATTTGCTGCAAATTACATGCACATGTATGCAGACAATTTTAGTGACTAGAACTTCATAGATCCCATGTTGAGCTGGTTTCAAACCAGCTCTGCACTGCATGAAGGGCTTGCATTTTTAGGGCCCGAGCACCGAATGGTGCAAGAGCCCTATTGAAACCTTCAGGATTATTACGCCCCCCCCCCCCCCCCCGCCTTTGATCTAATTTTTGGGGGCCTTAACATGCCCCAGAACTCACCAAACTTGGTAGAAAAATTCATTTGCCCGAAAAATTTTGAAATTTGCTGACTTTTGAAATGCACATAGGAAAATGGCTCTATAGCTCCCCCAATGCGTAGCCCCTCTGGTCAGTTTGACACAGGATCATGAAAATTGGCGCACATATGTATCACCTCAGGACGCACAAAAAAGTCACTTGGACCCCCCCTCCAAACCCAACAGGAAGTCCGCAATTTTAAAGTTTGCGGCCATTTTTGCCTATTTGTGACCCTGCTACAAAACTTTTCACGCCTCACATACGTCATCCAATCAAGCTGAAAATCACTGTGTCCACTCAGGACACCATTGGGAATAGACGCATTCCAAAACTATTTCAAAAGTGTTACGGTGTGGTGGGGGTGTGGCCTCAAAGTTGACCATTTGCCATTACAAAGAAACACTGTATTTTCTGCAGTACCACCAACATACTTTATGCAATGTGGACAAAATCTTACAGTACTGCTATGGACCCGAGTCTGAACAGATATATATGCTAATATGATGACACGTTCATAGTGCCACCCACTGGCAACAGGAAATTCGTCTTTTAAACATGTTTTTGTTCTACACCTCTGGAAATGAGAGGACAGAAGAGCATAGGACAGGAGAGTATAGGAGACGAGAGCATAGGAGAGGGGACCGCGGATCGCAATCTTTTTTATCATAACCCTGATGTCTTCACAAAACATCACCTTATATTTATATAACTCATTGTCTTGGAAAGAAATGGATATCAGACCTCAGCTGCAGTACATACAAGTCAGTAGAATGTGTCCAACTCGACTGCTGTTGTTTTGTACTCCACGTCTGCAGACAAAAAATGCGCAAACTTGTTTGCATAAATCTTAGGTTTTGTCTGCTTTATGTGAATGAGCAGCATCCACCAAAATTTTTTTTGCTTATTTTCAAGATATCTGATAAAGTAACTGAATATTTAATTTAATCTTTAATATTAGCTGCCATGTTGGTGCAGTTTGATTAGAGGAGTAGACAGCACACATAAGCTTTTGGTAAATCACTTGCAGGTTTGGGAGTAGATGTAGTCACTTCACTGCACACGGTTCCACTTCAGCTGGAACAAAACTATTTTTTTTCCCCAGAATACCTGTTGTTAGGTGCCATTACACTTCCGTTATATATCATAATAATAATATATATATATTATAATATATATAATATTGAAATGTACCTAATTTTAATTTAGTTTTAAATACCTGCATGTCCTGGTTCTTCTTTACACAGTTGGATCTGTGTTATGAACAGTTGTTTACCACCATGTTATCCCTTTACATATAACATTATATCACAGGGGGCCATAGAAAAAGATATACAGACTGAGTGAGATGATACCATGCAGAACAAAGATAGAACAGCATAATCTGTTGAAGCAACAGAATATAAGCATACACTTGAACATGGTTGTCAGAATGTTTGACAACAGGTAAAATTAAAGCTGCAAGCAGCATTGTGGGCCCTCGCGCACCTTGCGATCCGCGGGGTCATCGCAGTCCTCTCTCCTATGCTCTTGTCTCCTATACTCTCCTGTCCTATGCTCTCCTCCTCTCATTTCCACAGATATACAATAAACACATGTTTACAACCAAACTTTCCTGTTACCAGTAGGTGGCGCTATGACCGTATCATCCTATTAGCATATATATCTGTTCAGACTCAGGTCCATAGCAGTACTGTAAGATTTTGTCCACATTGCATAAAGTATATGGGTAGCACTGCATAAAACACAGCGAGTTCCTTTGTAATGGCGAATGGTCAACTTTGAGGCCACGCCCCCGCCACGCGGTAATACTTTTGAAAGCGTGTTGGAATGCGTCTATTCCCTATGGTGTCCTGAGTGGACACGGTGACTTTCAGCTCAATCCGATGAAGTATGCGAGGCGTGAAAAGTTTTGCAACAGGGTCACACATCGCCAAAAATGGCCACAAACGTTCAAGTGGCGGACTTCCTGTTGGGTTTGGAGGGGGGGGTCCAAGAGACTTTTTTGTGCGTCTTGAGGTGATACATATGTGTGCCAATTTTCATGATCCTGTGTCAAACCGACCAGAGGGGCTACGTGTTGGGGGCGCTATAGAGCCATTTTTCTATGTGCATTTCAAAAGTCAGCAAATTTCAAAATTTTTCGGGCGAATGAATTTTTCTACCAAGTTTGGTGAGTTTTTGGGCATGTTAAGGCCCCCAAAAATGCGATCTCAGGGGGGGAAAGAAAAAAAAAAAAATTAAAGCTGCAAGCAGCATTGCGGGCCCTCGCGCACCTTGCGATCCGCGGGGCTATCGCAGTCTTCCCTCCTATGCTCTCGTCTCCTATACTCTCCTGTCCTATGCTCTCCTCCTCTCATTTCCACAAATATACAACAAACACATGTTAACAACCAAACTTTCCTGCTACCAGTAGGTGGCGCTATGACCGTATCATCCTATTAGCATATATATCTGTTCAGACTCGGGTCCATAGCAGTACAGTAAGATTTTGTCCACATTGCATAAAGTATATGGGTAGTACTGCATAAAACACAGCGAGTTCCTTTGTAATGGCGAATGGTCAACTTTGAGGCCACTCCCCCGCCACACGGTAATACTTTTGAAAGAGTTTTGGAATGCGTCTATTCCCTATGGTGTCCAAAGTTGACACAGTGAGTTTTAGCTCAATTGGATGAAGTATGTGAGGCTTGAAAAGTTTTGTAGCAGGGTCACAAATCGCCAAAAATTAACAGAAATTTCAAAATCGTGAACTTCCTGTTGGGTTTGGAGGGGGGGTCCAAGAGACTTTTTTGTGCGTCTTGAGGTGATACATATGTGTGCCAATTTTCATAATCCTGTGTCAAAGTGGCCAGAGGGGCTACGCGTTGGGGGCGCTATAGAATCATTTTCCTATGTGCGTTTCAAACGTCAGCAAATTTCAAAATTTTTCGGGCGAATGAATTTTGGTGAGTTTTTGGGCATGTTAAGGCCCCCAAAAATGCGATCTCAGGGGGGGAAGGAAAAATAATAATCCTAAGGGTTTCAATAGGGCTCTTGCACCATTCGGTGCTCGGGCCCTAATAAATACATAACATAACACAACACATAAATGTATATTTCAGATCATTTTCCTTCTCACTCTTATTTGGTTATGATTAGGGGTGACACTTGGTTGAGTTTAGAAAAAACCTTACCATGATGACAACCATGATGACAACTCACACCCTGCTGCCTGAACAGTACAGTCTGAAGACATTTATTGGAGGAATCTCGGCTATTCTTTAAATACTTCCACTGGATATTATCAGACAGAAAAAATAAAGTGCAACCTTCAGTTTCATATATGTGATGCTGAGTGAGAGCTCCCTCGTAACTGTTGTACATAGCACCCACACATTAGAACCTTTACATAAGGTGTGAATGCACCTTAGGCTATTACTTGGATGTGATATTGGTATGCCATATGTGACCAACTCAGCATCATTACAACCTCCTATGTTTTCTATATTCTGAAAGCCTTATCATCCAGTGTTTGTAACACCTGCTCCTTGATTGTGCATGTGTGAATTCTCTCATTATTAGCATGTGCCAGGCGCTGTTAGCCAGGCCTGCTGGGAGGGCCACACTGGAAGTCTTGGCCTTCTTCTTGGTCACTCTTATGCTCACCTCATGAAGTTGCCACCTCCAACTCAATTATTCACAGCATTTAGCACTTAGTCAGTCTTCCATTCTGTCTCTCTCACCTTCTCTCAGCCCCTTTCCTCCATCTTTCTAACTCTATCCTCCTTTTGCTCTTTCATTGTGGTTTTACCTATTCCGTCATTATTTTAACCAGTTCATTCATTTTCTCTTAAAAAGTTTAAATCTAATATTTGCAAAAAAAAGTCTTGATCATGTTCTGCTGAAATAGGTCCTAACTGGTTCTCCACTTGTTTACTTTGTAAGTGATTTTGCATAAATACCTGCCTGTACTTTAGAACATTTCACAGATCAGTTACAATGATAATAGTGCACAGGTGGTGCAACTACATTACTGCAGAGTTCAAGATAAGATGACGACAAACAAAACAGTTCAGTTTAAGGACGTGACACTGATCATTTCTTAACCAGAAGGGCCAGATGATTTGTTACATTGGACCATCTGGGAGGTCATCCTTGGAAACTGTTTAGAAAGGACAGAAGCTTTTAAAAAATAGTTGGCAGGTGATTGGATAACCATCTGTCAGCTCAACGCATTCTTACACAAATCTTATCATGTTAGACGCATGGTCAGCGTCACATATAAGACATCCAATGTCATTCACAGTGGCAGCACTGTGGTGGTGTTTGAGGCCAAAATCAGGGCAAGATGACAGGACTTGCTGGGGATGGGATGAGAGGGTTTAAAGGAAAGAGATGAGAGTAGAAGAGGATAGAAGTCGAGAGACATTGGTGAGATGAGATGAGATGAGATGAGATGAGATGAGAAGGGGTCATAAGGAAAAAATGAGAAAGTTTGAAGGAATGAGATAATAATAATGAGAAGAAAATAATAAGATTTTTGTAACTTTACCTTCGACACCCAAACAGCAAAACCTTTCGATTGCAGTTGTACTCCATTGCTGGACTCCTTTCCGGCAGGACCACTAACTGTGCCACTGCAGTTCTCTTATTGAAATACAGAAGACCTGTTGTGTGTGTCTTTTGCCATTACCCCTAGTCTGAATTCCAGTCACTCATCCAGTACTGTGTTCTCATCTCTGCTGTGAAATGATTCTCTAGTCTTAATAACTGAAGAAAATTGAGCAGGCTTTACTTTCTTTATAGATAAAAGAATAAATAAAAAGGAGCTCAGAGGGTTCTGAGTACCTTCACCATGAGAACTGGTCTCAGCCATTGTCAAAAGGCAGCTGATCAACTCTGTGGCCACACTGACACAGATGTTGACCAAGCTCATTAAGTAAATTGGTCTGCAATTGATTTCAGTCAATACCCTATCCTCAGTTGAAGTTGTGCATCTACCGATCGGAAGCAGGCTCCAGCGACTGGGGCTAACAGCTTGAATAAATGCAGTGTGCAGGGTTTAAGATAATGCCAATCTTTGCAAATGCTTATGGGGATTAGCCTGACTCTAGTTTAGCTATTTGGGGAGCTAATGCCAATTCCCTGCATAAGTTATTTTCTTGATCAAAAGCCATTGATGGCAATGTCATGTCACTTGAGCATCACTCCTGTAATAAGCTAAATTATGTACAACAACTGTCAGTGTTACCCAATGTCAGAAAGTAATTGATTCACATGGTACAGATGTTCCACTATGCCTCCTTATAGGCTCTCTGGCTGGCCCTGCAAATCAACAAAACTCAAAATCTTGTCAGTCAGTAAAGTGTTTTTTTGATGTATTATCAGAAATGTAAGCACAATTTTAGTACATTTACATATGCATCCACAGAACAATACATTAAACCTGGTGCATTCAAGGACCACCAGAGAGTTCAACAATTATTTCTGCAGTTTGCTTATGTCAGCACTTATGCTTAGCTGATGGGCCTTAAAGATAAGCAACACTAAGCGTAACCAGTATTTGCATAAATTACAAACTAAAAACATTTTCAGGTGTAGACTTCCAAACTGGTTCATTACTCAGCTGAACACTGAGCCCGGGAATGATATGATGAATGATGGTAATTCTGTCAGAAGTTGTAAAGTCATGTTTGCTTTTCAAAGTCCTTCTTGAAATGTAGTTTTTAGCTCACTGCTGCAGTGCGAGTCAGTAAGTTTAACTTCAAACACACTTGGGACACATCAGGTGAGAAGGGGTCTGCAAACAGCTGAAAAGTGTTACTGTTTGCCTTAAAGTAAGCAAAATGCTGATCAAATTCCTCCAGCAGTGGCATATTCATCACCACTGAATTCTGTTAGTTCTCCTGCAGAACTTTTTGTTGTTTTTCCATCTTCTGCTTCTAAAGCCAACGTCAGATTTGAGGATTCACACTTCTATGAGATAATATGATGAGCTGGCTGCGCCCCTTAAACTTCAGGTTATAGGTTCATGACCCACTCGTCACATTTTTGTGCTATGCTGGATCAGCAAAGAAATAAACGCATAAAAAAATACACAGTGTTAACATTTAAAATATATTTGATCATGAAAAAAAGAGGAATATCCTCTGCATGCAAGTAATCAACAATGAAAACATCTTTACATACATATTTTACACTGTCAACAAAGACCCCTGAAACACGCTGCATGTTTTTAAATGCATCCTCACTTCCTTGTATATCAACAAGACATCTCTGTAGCCCAAGTGGGAGCGATGAAAGTAGGGTATGTGTACTTGTCCCTATCACGATCTCAAATTCATCAAGAATGTTGGTTTGAGGAAACTCCCAGCATTGTCGCATCTGGTGCCTGTCACTTAAAGTTTTTGCTACATTAATATAATTTCTGCAGCTACTCGCAACAGTATTGGTGCTTTGCCTCAAAGCGTATGCACCATACCCTTCTTAGGGGGCCGTACATGGCTATAAGTCTTGCGTAATCCAATCCAATCCATCTTTATTTATAGAGCACTTTTAAAAACAACAAGATCAGCCAAAGTGCTGTACACAGCCTATCAAGTGTAGAATAAATTACTAATAAAATAAAATAAAATGAAATAAAATAAAATAAAATAAAATAAATATACATTTGATAAAGCACAGGAATATAAAACAATACAATAAAAACAGGAGTCAGGAGTAAGAACAATAAAACAAATAAAAGTCAACAACTCAAACAGAGTTAAAAGCCAGAGTAAAAAGATGTGTTTTAAGTGATGACTTAAAAACCATAAAAAAATCAATTTGTCTAAGGTGCAAAGGCAGTTCGTTCCACAGTTTAGGACCCACAACAGAGAAGGAATGGTCCCCCCTGAGTTTTCTCTGCGTTTTTGGGACGATCAAGAGAGACTGGTCAGCTGACCTTTGCGAGCGAGCAGGGCAGTAGAGCTGGAGCATGTCAGACATGTACTGAGGGGCGAGACCATGAAGGGATTTAAAAACAAATAAGAGAATTTTAAAATCAATGCGAAAACGAATCGGGAGCCAGTGCAATGACTTTAAAATCGGAGTAATGTGCTCTCGTTTCTTACCAGTTAAAAGCCGTGCAGCAGCATTCTGTACAAGCTGCAATCGTGCAAGTGAAGCCTGGCTGAGCCCAAAATAAAGTGCATTGCAATAATCTAACCGATTCGTAATAAAAGCATGAATTAAAATCTGTGATGCCGAGAAAGGAATGGTTTGGCTTTGGCCAGTTGTCTCAATTGAAAAAAGCTTGCTTTGACAACTGCACTGATCTGAGCATCAAGTTTCAGATTGGAGTGCAATTTTACGCCAATATTTGTTACAGTGGACTTTTGATATTGTGTCAGGACACATAAATCTACATCAGCAGCAGAGGGATCACTGGGCCCAAACAGTATGACTTCTGTCTTAGTGTCATTAAAATGTAGCAGATTTGCTGACAGCCAGGATTTATTTTCCTCAACACAGTCTAAGAGTTGTTGAACAGAATGAGTTTTCTTTCGTTTTAAGGGCATGTAAATTTGTAAATCATCCGCATAAAAATGGAAAGAGACACCATGTTCACGGAGAATGCACCCGAGAGGAAGGAGGTATAGGGAGAAGAGGAGTGGGGCCAGAATAGAGCCTTGGGCCACTCCACAGGTGAGAGGGGCAGCAGAGGACCCAGCAGACCTCACACGGACATTAAAACTTCTCCCCGTCAAGTATGACCTAAACAACTGTAACGCACTGGCCTGAAAGACTGTGTGGGAACACAGTCTTTCAGTCGAGACAGGAGGATGTCATGGTCCACTGTGTTAAAGGCCACAGTGAGGTCGAGCAGGACCAGGATGACACAGTGGCCAGAGTCTGGCTAAAAGAATGTGTGTCATGTAGTGGCATTTTGGAGTGATGACATTGCCAAAAACATCCTTAAGCTTTGTTAAAAATTCACAAACAAAAGTTCAAAACTGATAAATGTTCTATTTTGACTTTTGGGGCAGTTACTATATCAACTATGTCACAACAGAGCAGGAATACATTCCAATAACTGCAACCAGGTGGAACGTGGTTGGTGTCTTTTTAGGCAACAGCCTAAGGTTACACCGTCATAAACTGCATGACCACAAAACAGGCAGTGCCATTAACTATCCTCTCCCAAATTTTGCGAGTAACTGGCTCAGGTGTGTCACAGGTAAAGCAAACAGTAATGCAAATTTAAACAATCAATTTGTATCTTGGATTAATATATAATGCATTTCCACTGAAAGATGACAGCAAGTCTAGGGGTCTGATGTCTGCTATATCTTTTACATTTATCATTTCATACTCATCAGTCCGCTCCACCACATATGAAAATAGATGGTCATCAAAATATTTCACAGTTAAAATTTTGAGAAAAATTAGCACCTCTTCCTTTTCACAATTGGGAACCATATGTAAAATCTCTCAGACGCTCCTCTCTTGCATCACAGTTTAAAGCAAGAACACAACCCATTTTATATGTCTGACCAAGCCAACAGATAGAGTGAGCCACATGAATTGTGTTGCAAGTGCCAATATCATACCCATGTTGTTTCAGATTTTCAAATAACAGATTACTTTTTTCCAATGATCTAACCATCACTGGAAAGCCACTTGGTACAATCATTTTTTTAATCTGTGATCACTAAAATTCCAGTTATACATACATACTCAAAAAAAAGAATACACTGACTCAAGGATAGGTTACGTTGCAAACCCACAACATTTTGAACAGCTTGTCTAGGGCGCATGTCAACCCTTCATCTTGAAGTGGAATGGCAACTTTGTCATTCCTTGCCACAATTATGTACTGAGCTGTTGTACTGGGATGTCCTATACACACAAGCTTGGGCTGGTGGACTTCTGCTGCTCCGGCTTCTAACAATCCTTGTAGAAGGCTGGGGATGCTCGTTCCAGTCTGAGAAAACACAAATGTCAAATGTTATTTTAAAAACATAGTAAAGTAGTAGTGTGTAAATAATTATTTATTCTGGCAGGTTTATCAAAAATGGTTATGTCTTGAAAACTAATATGTAATTAGTAATTTATTCACTTATGTATTTACTTATGAATCCATCCATCCATCAAGCATTTCATGTCACACATTACACCACCAAAGTAGATACCCAACCTGTTATATTTTGTAATTTATATTCAAATAGTTAAAAGGTTAAGTTGAACTAAAACATGACTGAATCGTGTGATGTGTGAACGATGATGACAGAAATGGTCATAGTGCAGGACCATAGAAGAAAAAGACAGTTTTTCCTACCGGTTTCACTTCCAAGATGTAGGACAAGGCTGATTTGACACTGCATTTTGTCCATCCTTTGTTCCTCCCTGACGCAGTCTGAGGTTGATATTGTTTAGTGTGGTCATGAAGCCCTAGAATGTGTTTTTTACCATGTCTGGATAAAAAGACATGGCCTAGTGCCAACCAAATACAAACAATAGATTGACATTGTATTTTTTATACATGGAGGGTACCTGAACTTACCATCAATCTCCTCACCAACTGACGGGTCACTAGGGTCATTTTCATTTTCAAGGCTAGGCTTTGGTCAATGAGATCCTTGGCACTGTTAACATGGAACATTTTTTTAGCAACTTCTGTCTTATCTTTAAAGGTGTTACAAGGACTTTGCTGGGTTGCAGGTTGTCCTGTGTGTTCTGGAAGTGGAAGACATAGTTACGATAAGAAAATCTGAACTATCAACACAGCCTACAGACATGAAAAGAATGACAATGCAACTGGGACACTTTTCTCTATAAAATAAATAAGAAAGTAAGAAAGTAGTAAGAAACACAAATAAGTATAACATTACTTATTTACATATTATTATTACTTCATTTGTTATCGTCACTATATAAATTACTTTTCAGATGGTTCCAGATGCTCCAGGTAAGAGATCAACACAGCGCGCAGCAGCCACCAGCAGCAGCTGTCTGTTGCTTTACTGTTATGGCCAAAAAACGTGCGCGTTGTTTAAAGATCTTGTATTAACCGTAGGGGCTCTCACTCCTCCAACAATTTACCCTCCAACATACATACACAATCACACAACGATGCAAGCGAAGAGAACAGAGTGTGTGCTACTCTCTCTTCAAGTGTTCCACCTATCAGAGATATTACCATTGTCCTAGGCTGTGTACGGAGGGGTTAGCGTGAAGTTTTGCTTTTTTCCTCGACAAAGGCAGAGCTGACAGACACTTCACTGTGCTCCCATTGTTTTGAAGTGGAAGGGGCTCAGTCTGTGGAAGGGGCTTGCTGTGTCACCTGGATTTGCTTCCCATAGTGCACTTTTCCCCAAACAAGCGTTCCTCTTCCACACGAAAACAGCATTGCAAATTATGCCAAATTCCCTAACCCTAACCCTTGAAATATTAAGTTTAGTCCAACCGCATCACCTACATTTTGGAAATTGGGATTAATATTGGAAATTAAAAATGAGAGTGTGAACAAACTAAATTTCCCAGTTCTGGTGCACAAACCATACAGTCCCCCAACTGTCACTGACAGCTTCACCTTGTCATTGTACCCCTGTTTGTGGAAAAAATGGTTCAGATGTACAATTTTGACACAAAAAGAGTACATTTAAGTACCATGGGAATCAGCTTGGAACCTGTGAGGGTAAATCATCGGCAGTTGTACCTTAGGGAACAAAAATGGACCTTAATTGTACCTTTTTTTCTGACAGTGCAGGAACATAGAATGAATAGAGAATTGAGAGCTTTACCTTTTAGCTCAGCTCCTTATTCACCACAACTGCGGAAGCTGCACCGATCCACCTGTCAATCTCCCGCTCTATTTTATCCTCACTCATGAAAGAGACCCCGAGATACACAAACTCCTCCACTTGGAATAGGAGCTCTCCTCCCTCCCACAGAGGACAAGCTATCTTTTTCCAGTCGAGAACTATGGCCTCAGACTTGGAAGTGCTGATTCACATCCCAGTGTACACTGGAGTTCCCGGTTCGATGAAGCCAACAGCACAACATCATCTGCAAAAAGCAGAGATGAGATCCTGTGGTTCCCGAACCAGACCCCCTCCGGCCCCTCGCTGTGCCTAGAAATTCTGTCCATAAAGATTATGAAAAGTACCGGTGACAAAGGGTACTGAACACATCCATTAAAAATTCAGTGCTAGTGAAGTAAATAAACCCTTTGGCTAATCACTAATGTTAGCGTCAGGAGTGAGCAAACCTAGAGTCCAATCAATGAAACAAGATTGGGGCAAAGTGTAAAGCTATGGTGACCTATAAAAAACATACAAAACTTTGTTATTCACAAGAAGCATTAGCTGATGTTCAACCCCAATGGGTTCATAAACTTTTTCAACACATTAATACCTTTGGTTTTCATTGTTAGCTGAGTGTTTAATGGTGGGACGTTGCAGACGCAACATCCAGAAACTGCATTGAGACACAGGCTTGTCCTACATTGCTGATTATGTTACTGCAACTTCTGTAAAGTGGTAAAAAGTGCAGTTCCTTCCACAGCCTGTAGGAGCTGGCTCCAAAACTCCTGTCATTGTGTTTTTGTGATTGCCTGCACCACCCTTATTAGCTTTACTTGGGCCTTGTTATCTCATCGACTTTTGTCAAGCCTTTGTGTATCTTTTAGTTGTCAGTTCACCTATGTTCCTTGTGCTACACCTTTTTGCATCCCTGCTTTGTGTTTTGTTACTTAATGTCCAGCATCTGTGTGCTTTTTGTGCTTTTCTATTTGTATTATTTGCCAGCCTCATTCTGTTTCCCAGGCTAGTTTTGATAATCAGAACAGAACAGAACAGTGATAACATAGTATAAGAACACTAACTCAAACTGTTCAGAAGCTGTTTATTCAACATGGAGATGAGGAGGCATATATACTCAGAGAAGTAAGTAAGCAAGAAGATGCTTAGTATTAACCCTCTGTCTATATTTGATCCTCGTGTATAGATTCACATCCAATAGTCATTACCACTGGTCAGCTGCAGATGACTGTCTGTCATCAGACCTCACAAGCCCTTTGCTTCCCTTTTATTCCTGTGGGTATCACCACATACCTTCAGAGCATTGTACTGCACTTACTGAGGATGCTTGTGACAGGATGGATGCCTCTATTATTACCAGCTGCAGCTAGGCTATGTGAAAAAAAAAACATTGGTATATTGTCACATTCAAGCAGCTGTTACAGCTGGCAGCGTGTCACAGTAAACTCTGACCCCCCTCTATTCTCTCTGCATTAAATGGTTCCTAGGGGACATCTGCGCAGGGCTCTGGCAGTAAACACGCTTCATTACAAGGTCTTTTTATTTTCAGGCAGAGAAGATGCATACAAATCAATTCCTGCTTGCCCTTTGATCTTGAATGCCAGAGCTTGTATGCCGCACAAGCACTGTACATTTTACAGAAGCGCTGGCATAAGGCCCTTGAGAAATGAAGATGACTGTGTTACAAATATGACAGTGGCTGTTATTAACAGTATAGTCTCGGTTTGCATTCTTGTAACAGAAATGCAGTGTTTCTTTGTGTAATAGTTTTAAGGAGATAAGAGTGAATCAGATGCCCATTAACCTTATCATAAAACATAGTGATTAAAGGACAGAAGAAGATGACAGAAAAATACAGAAAATATTGCAATACATACTAAATCATTTTGTTCCTGTTAAATCACCAGGAGCCACACATTACAATTTATTCATTCTGTCTTGCCCTGTTTTTTTTTCTAGAGCAATATGTGCCATATGAGAGACAGGCAATTTCCAATTTCAGTCTTTCTTGTGTTTTAAATTTAAGGCTCATATGAGATTCCACATCACTAAATTGGGTTACCTGCCAAAAGGAGGTTAGGAGTCCCTCAAGTGAATGTACAGTATGAGAGAGAAAGAGATGAGAGCAGGAAAAATGGAAAGGGTAGGAATTACAGAAGGAAAAGAAGGCTACTGTTACCAACACAAGAGCAGTGGTGGCGGTGGTGGTGGGATTATTGGTTATTGTGAAAATGCATACAGCATGCATGTTTTACTGTTAGCTGTGATAATGATCTGCTGGTGTAATCTTGTAAGTAACTACTTTCCCTGACATGTTGTGTGTTCAAAACATTTAGGCATAGATAACTTTGTAAAGTTATCACAGTAAACTGTGAAGTAAACACACCAAGTGTACATTAAGCACATTAGTTGAAATACAGCAATCCTCAAAAAATATGAACAATAGAATTAAATTATTTCACACAAATATTTTACAGTTCGGTCACAGTATGCCTTATATTTACACAGTTGGTGCTGCTAGAGGAAACAGATTCCCTGGTGTAGATACTGCAACTCAGCTGCAGGCCTTTCAGCTGGGTTGGCCTGGGTCCAGGTTCCAGCCATCCATTTTTTTCCTGGGGTTATCAAAACCTTCTTAGCTAGCCCATTGCTGGGTGTCAGGTGGGCCATTGCAACTGGTTGCCACACTTCATTTATAGTGCATCATCATGGCTGCATTAAATATGATTTTATGATTGGGGTCCTATTCCAAAGCCCACAGACCCTCAAGGCTCGTTGGATGCATAGAAGTCAGATTGGATCCTGCAACTTCCAGCCAAACCTGTTTCTTACACAGAACCATCTGGGAGGACCCAGGGAAATAGGTTCTGTAGCTGGGTTCAGCTTAAATATTAGTAATGTGTGATACCACTGATTTTCTTTATTTTATTTTTGTGTGACTTGGAATATTAAATTTAGTCCAACCGCATCACCTACATTTTGGAAATTGGGATTAATATTGGAAATTTGGGATTAAAAATGAGAGTGTGAACAAACTAAATTTCCCAGTTCTGGTGCACAAACCATACAGTCCCCCAACTGTCACTGACAGCTTCACCTTGTCATTGTACCCCTGTTTGTGGAAAAAATGGTACAGATGTACAATTTTGACACAAAAAGAGTACATTTAAGTACCATGGGAATCAGCTTGGAACCTGTGAGGGTAAATCATCGGCAGTTGTACCTTAGGGAACAAAAATGGACCTTAATTGTACCTTTTTTTCTGACAGTGCAGGAACATAGAATGAATAGAGAATTGAGAGCTTTGCCTTTTAGCTCAGCTCCTTATTCACCACAACTGCGGAAGCTGCACCGATCCACCTGTCAATCTCCCGCTCTATTTTATCCTCACTCATGAAAGAGACCCCGAGATACACAAACTCCTCCACTTGGAATAGGAGCTCTCCTCCCTCCCACAGAGGACAAGCTATCTTTTTCCAGTCGAGAACTATGGCCTCAGACTTGGAAGTGCTGATTCACATCCCAGTGTACACTGGAGTTCCCGGTTCGATGAAGCCAACAGCACAACATCATCTGCAAAAAGCAGAGATGAGATCCTGTGGTTCCCGAACCAGACCCCCTCCGGCCCCTCGCTGTGCCTAGAAATTCTGTCCATAAAGATTATGAAAAGTACCGGTGACAAAGGGTACTGAACACATCCATTAAAAATTCAGTGCTAGTGAAGTAAATAAACCCTTTGGCTAATCACTAATGTTAGCGTCAGGAGTGAGCAAACCTAGAGTCCAATCAATGAAACAAGATTGGGGCAAAGTGTAAAGCTATGGTGACCTATAAAAAACATACAAAACTTTGTTATTCACAAGAAGCATTAGCTGATGTTCAACCCCAATGGGTTCATAAACTTTTTCAACACATTAATACCTTTGGTTTTCATTGTTAGCTGAGTGTTTAATGGTGGGACGTTGCAGACGCAACATCCAGAAACTGCATTGAGACACAGGCTTGTCCTACATTGCTGATTATGTTACTGCAACTTCTGTAAAGTGGTAAAAAGTGCAGTTCCTTCCACAGCCTGTAGGAGCTGGCTCCAAAACTCCTGTCATTGTGTTTTTGTGATTGCCTGCACCACCCTTATTAGCTTTACTTGGGCCTTGTTATCTCATCGACTTTTGACAAGCCTTTGTGTATCTTTTAGTTGTCAGTTCACCTATGTTCCTTGTGCTACACCTTTTTGCATCCCTGCTTTGTGTTTTGTTACTTAATGTCCAGCATCTGTGTGCTTTTTGTGTTTTTCTATTTGTATTATTTGCCAGCCTCATTCTGTTTCCCAGGCTTGTTTTGATAATCAGAACAGAACAGAACAGTGATAACATAGTATAAGAACACAAACTCAAACTGTTCAGAAGCTGTTTATTCAACATGGAGATGAGGAGGCATATATACTCAGAGAAGTAAGTAAGCAAGAAGATGCTTAGTATTAACCCTCTGTCTATATTTGATCCTCGTGTATAGATTCACATCCAATTGTCATTATCACTGGTCAGCTGCAGACCATCAGACCTCGGCCTGCGTCCAGGTTCCAGCCATCCATTTTTTTCCTGGGGTTATCAAAACCTTCTTAGCTAGCCCATTGCTTGGTGTCAGGTGGGCCATTGCAACTGGTTGCCACACTTCATTTATAGTGCATCATCATGGCTGCATTAAATATGATTTTATGATTGGGGTCCTATTCCAAAGCCCACAGACCCTCATGGCTCGTTGGATGCATAGAAGTCAGATTGGATCCTGCAACTTCCAGCCAAACCTGTTTCTTACACAGAACCATCTGGGAGGACCCAGGGAACAGTCAGTATACTTGTTGGCAGGTGATAAACCATCTGTCGGTCACTGTCTATCACAAGAGAATTTTACCCAATTAGATAACAAACACAAAAAAGGAACCACAACTAGCAAATAGGTCAATAAATAATTTATCATTGTAAGGATAATATTCTCACGCAGGATATCCCTGTAGGCTGTTGATGCATCTAAAACACAGTAACTTTAACAAGATGCTGATTGGCCGCACAAACATAGATTGGACCCTAGCATGATAGATTTGTGTGTCTGCATCACAAAGAAAAGTCACTATATGTCCAAGACATAAGAGCTGTGCGACTCATCTCTTTAGGCCCCCTTAGTCCACGTACATACAATTGTGTGTGCATTATCAGTGGCACTAGAAACATATGCTCTGTTTATGTAACAAGAAATTCCAAATCATTGTAGTTGAAGTTGACTATAAAGATGGGAAGTTTTCCCTGGCTGCCAGAACACCTGAGTGTATGACCATGCAATTGCCTTTCCCAGGGGACAAGTCACCGGCCATCAGTGCTAAGACCCTGAAGGCCACATCCATAGTCTGCCTGTCAAATCTCATCAGCAGCTCCCCTCCCTCACTTTAATTCCCATGTAAAACACACACACACAGCCTGACAGCTCTCTTGCACAGCATGACGTTGATGAGACAGGCTCAGGCTGTCGCTGTTTGTAGGAATTATAGAGCTCAAATGTTCTTGTCACTTCCAGGTTAACTGTTCACAAGCAGGCTTCTTTGTCCTGGATTGCTAGATTATTGTTAACATGGCTGCAATCTGAAATGTCCAGTTTTTCAATTGTCCAGTTTTTGCATTTATTTGAAAGATTCAATGATTCAATGTGTATCTGTAAGACACCTGAAAATTCACACCACACAAACAGGAAATGCACAAACGGATTTAAATCCTATTGTGCTCCTCCTTTCGTACAGTTCTCCTAATGCCTTTGTTTTCAGGGGTATTGTTGAACTGGTTTTCTGATTCTAGTGTGCAGCCATTTTTTGAAGCACTAAGATTATGTGATGGCATGTGTGTGCTGAGTGTGCATGTATTTCTGGTGTCTGTCATTACTAGTGTTGGGGAGTATCGGATTGCATGTGCTGACATTATGTAATTAGAATACAAAATATGAGTAACTGTATTTTGTTACAGTTGCAGTCTAAAGAGAAGGTAATTAGAATACAGTTACATTGTTGAAATCAGAGAATTACACAATGGTACTTAACATGTATTTTCTCACTCTGGTGGATAAAACAAGTCACATAAGAATCTTTGTCTTCTTACAACAAAGATCTTGCAGATGTCAACAACCGTCATACATACGCTGTGAGAAAATTCTGATTGTAATATATACATATTATATAAATAATATTGAATTGAATTGAATGTCTGATGTTCTCGTTTTTCTCATTGTGTGGTTATGTACATGTGTATAACGGAATAGTCATTGAAGTGAGAGCTCTTACCATCAATATAAAATCTTTGATCAAAGCTAATTTGGGCCATGTCAGCAAACTGGACAAAAAGCTGCATGCTGCTGAGAGGACAATGCAGCCGGACTGATGGGGTTCAGAGTCTGAAGAGTGAAGTCACGTTGCGCTAGCTAACTGCATTGATGTGGAGTCAGCTGTAACAATCTAGACATTTTCTATTGAATGTTTTATACATTGATTTCATTTCTAGTAAGCAGGGAGTGCTTACTACAAATGAAATCTGCTGGCTTTATGTGACAGTTAGCATGTAGCATTTAGCAAGTAGTTAGCAAGTAGCCACATTAAAGACACTTCATCCGATGGGCCTAAGCATTTAACCCCTTTGGGTTTACTCACTGTCAATTGTCGGGGATGAAATCCTCTTGTTTCTTCCGATCACCTTCCTGAGTTGGTTTATGAGGAAGGAGCGGATAAATTCTGGTCTCAAGTTTACAATTTATTGAACAATGAGGCAGATTCTGAGTCACAGAGCTCTGGGTTGTTGCAACACAAAGAACAAAAAAGAACAACACAAGAACAGAACAACCAACAAGAACAAACAACCATGCAGCAACAACCACTAGACATGGAATTCACACATTGATATACCACAGGAGCGTTCCTGCCTGCCGGCCCACAGGGGGCATCTGCTGCCCCCCCCCCCAAATATAACAAAGTTATATGACACAATACATCCATATCCTCTAGTTTTCTGATGACTCTGCCATAGTGGGTTGTATCAGCAAAGGTGGAGAGTCTGAGTACAGGACTGTGGTTGACAGCTTTGTTACATGGTGCGAGCAGAACCATCTGCTGCTCAATGTGGCAAAGACAAGGGAGCTGGTTGTGGACCTGAGGAGGACCCTCTACAAGAAGGGCTAGAGCCGCCTCTATTTTCTGAGGAGGCTCTGGTCCTTTAACATCTGTCGGACTATGCTGAGGACTTTTTATGAGTCTGTGGTTGCCAGTGCCATTTTGTTTACTGTTGTGTGCTGGGGCAGCAGACTGAAAGCAGCGGACACAAACAGACTCAATAAACTGATCCGAAGGGCCGGTGATGTGGTGGGGGTGGAGCTGGATTCCCTGACAGCAGTGTCAGACAGAAGGATGCTGTCTAAGCTGCAGGGGATCCTGGAGAACAGCTTCCATCCTCTACACCAGCGGTCCCCAACCTTTTTTGCACCACGGACCGGTATCATGTAAAACAATACTTTCACGGACCGGCACAGAAAAAAAAGTGCATAAAGAGACAACTTGCTCTTATGCTTAATTAGTGGGAGCCTTTGAGCTTTCTCAGCAATGAGGCGGTCCCATCTGGGGATAATGGGAGACATGACACCCGAAGTGTGTTTCTTATGTCCAGTCCACTCCGTAATTTTGTTTTGGCCGTCATTAATTGCTTCAGTCGTTCTTGTTCATGTTTTCTTCCATGGCTTGTCTTTTAATGCAGGGTGCTCGGTCTCGCAGTTTTGAAGGCTTCGTTGCCTCATTTGCGAGTCTGTCGCCACATATCACTCAGAGCGGACTTGGTGTGTGAGAATCACCTGTTGCAATAAATCCGTATTTTAAATAGGACTCCTGATATAGTCTTTTAAATGCGGGTTTCTTTTTCTTTGAAGGGGTAGGCTCCTCTTCTTCTGTCTCCTCGTTAGGCCTTTCTGAAGAAGCTCTCCAAAGACGTTTGTTTTTTATTCATTTTTGCTTGTGGGCTTAATTTTGGGGTGCCGTATCACGTGACCGAGACAAGCGTCTGGGCAGGTGCTTAAAGGCACAGGCGGATGAATCTGATCGATTTATAAATGAAACAGCTTTCAGACTCAGATAATGAATAATATATGTTTTGCTCAGTCTTTCTGTGCGGCCCGGTACCAAATGACCCACGGACCGGTACCGGTCCCCGGCCCGGTGGTTGGGGACCACTGCTCTACACCACGTGCTGCTGAGGTGCAGGAGTACGTTCAGTGCCAGACTGATCCCTCCTAAATGCACCACTGAGCGCCACAGGAGGTCCTTCCTTCCTGTGGCCATCAAACTGTACAACACCTCCCTCTGAGATCAGATCTAACACACTGTCTTGTAATCATATCCATATTGGATTTATTTAGACAAGATTTTACTGCACACGGTACAAGTTGTATTATATATGACTTTAGTCTTCACTTGCCAGGATTTGACTTGAATGTTTATTATTGTTCAGAATTTATTAGGTTTTATTTTGATCTTACGCTTACTACTTTACCTTATTTATATTTCTAACCTGTCTTTTTTGAGTATACATGGAGCACCTGGAATGAAAGCAATTTCCCCCTGGGATCAATAAAGTATTTCTGATTCTGATATATATATATATATATATATATATATATATATATATATATATGGACGAGAGATGACAACAGGGAACTGTTGGAATGCTACTACATGAGTAACCCCAGCATTAGGGGTTACATGAAGCGGATGTGGGACCTATGGAAACTTCGAAACCCACCATCTACACTACAGCCAAAACATCTAGTGGCTCTGTGTTCCAACATTCGCAAACGACAACTGCTATCACAACTAGAGATTGATGAAATACAACACACGACCTTAGGTCGCTGGTTCAACTCCGGCTCGAAGGAAGTAATTTGGGGGCAACAGTGGCGCAGTGGGATAGCAGGGTTGTCCAATAACCGGAAGGTTGGTGGTTCAATCCCAACTCCTCCCTAGTCACTGTTGTGTGTTCTTGGGCAAGACACTTCACCCTAGCCTGTGGCGCACCTTGCTAGTCATTGTATGACACTGCTTGTGCAGCAGCCGTAACGAATTTCCCTCTGGGATTAATACAGTATCTAAAATAAAAAAAAAGACACAAGGGGGAAACAACAACATCATCCTCACCCGAGATTGGGTACCAAGCCCCAATAGTAAGCCCCCACCTGCTCAACACAAGAGCAACTGACCTGAGAGAGAAGATCACAGACACCTGGAACCTCCACAGCCGGTTGCCAAGACTAACTGAAGTGCTGTCTGAAAGTCTAACAGAGAGTGTGAATGCAGCACTACAAACAATCCCTACTATGACCATCACTGAGACCAACAAGCTAATGTACACCACAGCAACAGTGATCCTTGAGATGCTTGGCAACAAAATACACACCAAGGAGCAGTGTCCTGCAGGGAGGTGGCTAGCAGACCCGAAAGCAGACCACCACAACCACCCTGAACAGGAAACAGTAACCATCACAACAGCAGATATCCGAGAGAGGGTTTCAAGCATGAAGAACTGGACAGCACCAGGGCCTGACATGATCCACACCTACTGGCTGAAGAAGCTAACTAGCCTCCATGAGCGCCTGGTCCCATCCAACTACCGGCCAATAACCTGCCTCTGCACAACATGGAAGCTCCTGTCAGGCATCATAGCGGCTAAGATGAGAAAGCACAACGGCTCAATACATGAGCAGGGCCCAGAAAGGAATAGGTAAGGACAACAGGGGAGCAAAACATCAACTACTGGGACACTCGGGACTGTAAGACCAGACAGACAAACCTGTGCACTGCCTGGATTGACTACAAAAAAGCATAAGACTCAATGCCATACACATGGATGCTGGAATGCCTGCTGGAATGTACAACATCAATAGGACCCTAAGGGCCGTCATAAGGAACTCAATGGGGCTGTGGAAAACAACCCTAGTGGCCAACCTCAAGCCAATTGCACAAGTCTCCATCAAGTGCGGCATTTACCAAGGAGCTCTGTCCCCGCTGCTGCTGCAGCCAGATCATCACCAAGACTGGCCTCGGTTACTGCTCGGTTATTGCTCCATTACTACGAAATGGAGCAACCATCAGCCACCTCCTGTACATGGATGACATCAAACTGTATGCCAGGAGTGAGCAAGACATCGACTCACTGATCCATTCCACCAGAATATACAGCAACGACATTGGAATGTCAGTCGGACTGGACAATTCAATTTCAATTCAGTTTTATTTATATACCGCATATTACAATCAGACATTGTCTCAAAGCGCTTCACAGGAACCCCCCTAAGAGCACTGTGGCAAGGAAAAACTCCCTTTAAGAGGAAGAAACCTTGAGCAGGACCCGTCAGCTTAAGGGGGAACCAGTCCTGCTACTAGTCAGAGAGGATGAAGGAGAGAGAGAGAGAGAGAGAGAGAGAGAGGATGAAGGAGAGAGGAGCAAACATGATACAAACATGATACAGTACAGAGCAAACATGACAGCAAGATGAAACAGTGATTATATTATAATGGATAACTATATATATATCGTCAGTCCATAAGTAGTAACAGTAATTTGATAGCAAATATGAGCAGCAGGGGCTGGTGAAGTCGATGCTTCACTGTCGATGACATTTGTTGATGAAGTCGACAAGTGTGGTCGAATGATAACAAAGAGAGGGAAGGTTGTTAACACCCAGGGAATTGAACTCCCAGAAGGCAGCATAGCGGATGTTGAGGGAAGCTACAAGTACCTTGGAATCCTACAGGCAAATGGGAACCACGAAGAAGCCGCAAGGAAAGCAGCCACAACCAAGTACCTACAGAGAGTAAGGCAAATCCTAAGGAGTCAGCTAAATGGGAAGAACAACATCCAGACCATCAACACCTACGCCTATACCTCAGGCAAAATAAGCCCGATGCAGAGGAAAAGAAGCAAGAACCATCATGGCAGGAGAAGCCCCTCCACGGAATGTACCACCGACAGATACAGGAAGTGGCTGACATCGAGAAGTCCTACCAGTGGCTTGAAACAGTTGGACTGAAAGACAGCACAGAGGCACATATCGTAGCAGCACAGGAACAGGCCCTGATCACAAGATCGATAGAGGCTGGGGTTTCTTAGAGCAGGGTGTAAGATGCTAGCAGGCAGGGCAAACATGGAATGGCATAACCAAGTGGCAGGCATAGTGTACAGGAACATCTGTGCCAAGTATGGCCTGGAGGTCCCATGGTCAAGATGGGACACGCCCCCAAAGGTGATTGAGAATGACCAAGCTAAGATCCTGTGAGACTTCCAGATACAGACCGACAAAATGGTGATGGCTAACCAACCTGACATAGTAGTAGTGGACAAACAGCAGAGGAAAGCCGTAGTGGTAGATGTAGCAATCCCGAGTGATGGCAACATACGGAAGAAGGAACATGAGAAACTGGAGAAATACCAAGGGCTTAAAGAAGAGCTAGAAAAGATGTGGAAGGTGAAGGTATAACAGTGCTCCCCGTAGTAATAGATCGAGGAAGACACCCCACCCAGGAAGGGGTGACAAGCAAATTTTTAGGGCCAAAGTCTGGCGACGATTCATGATTTCGCCATGTAACTCTGAACGGCTCTCACGCCTGCATACTTTATCCAAACGTCTTCAAACTTTATGAGCATGACGAGGGCTCCGCCCTGAACGCCTCCATATGTTGAAACCCTTACTTACTCGTGGCGCCCCCTGCTGGTAACAGGAAATGGCCTCTTTTTACTCTGACGTGTACTGCTCCTACATAGTTGACAGCATCAACTTCATTTCACCTCTAGAACCTTCCCAACTAGTTGGTGAAGCTACACTATGAAGGCTGTGAAGCTGCGTGCAATGGTGTCCGTGTGGCGGGGCGCCAACTGTCGATCCTTCGCCGTGAGATTACGTTTGAGTATTTAATGACCTTAACGACCTTCTATGATCATGAAAATTCATACACACATTCCCGGGGGCATGTACTAGCAACTGATGGGGGGTCTCGTAAGTGGGCGGGGCAAAATGGCTCAATGGCGCCCCCTTGAATTTTTAAAATACCCCTCTCCATAGGGGTTTTCTTGGAGTAGGAAGACAAAAATCGGCACACACACAGAACACGTCCAGGCGCACATAAAAGTCTCTTGCACCATTGATCTAGACCACACAGGAAGTCAGCCATTTTGATTTAGGCGGTCAAATTTCAGCGATTTCCACCTTTGGTATGCGGATGAACTCCTCCTAGGGATTTCGACCGATTGACTTCATATTCGGTCGCTGTCACCTAGAGACCATGCTGATCAAAAGTTATCAAAAGCTTTTCTCTAAGTTAAAGGGCGTGGCCGCTGAGGCGTCACTTCACCATTCATACACGAACAGCTCTCTCTCCTACATACTTGCTCCAAACGGCTTCAAACTTTCTGCACATGGTCAGAGCCCCTCCCTGAACGTCTCTATGTCATCATGATCTATGGCGCTCCCTTGTGGTGGAGACAGGAAGTGCCATGTTCTTCACTGACATGCACTCTGTTTAATCCTTCCCTGTCATTACACAGCGAAATGAGGATCACAGATTTGACGTCCCACAGAGACACCTGTGTGGTTTTCTGTATCATGCTGCCCGTGGCGGTGGCGACTGTTGAACATTCGCCATGAAACATCAACTGCTTATAACTTCGCCGTGCATCGTCCTAGCGTCCTCAAATTTTTTTCATGTCCTAACGGTCCGTCCCCCCACATGTCTGCATGCTCATGAGTCACCTGCACAGCGCCACCTACAGGAAACCGGAAGTAACTGCTTCTGGACATTTTTCATGTATGAATCAAATGTTTTTTGAGGTTTGATGCACAGACAGGTCTCCACCATTCTCATGGTGTCTGGCTCCACCCAGTGGACACATACGGTACTGCAACTGATATAACTCAACCACAGATGCTCCTAAAATCCTCAAATTTTTTACATGTGATACAGACCCGACCCCGACCACGTGTGGACATCTGTGGACAGCGCAACCTACTGTAAAGAGGAGGTTACTGCACACTAACAATTTTTACATATATTGAGAGATCTGTTGCACTGACACATCTCTGCTTCTTCCCACCGCTGGCAAAATCGGCGCAGCTCGTGGGAGGAGCGGGGGTGGGAAGGGACGGTGTGACGGGGAGGGGGCGGTCGCGCGGAGTGCGAGGGCCCGATCATCGCTGCTTGCAGCTTTAATTATTCTTATTATTTGCCTGCCTGTTTAACTGCATTTTTCACCCCTTTGCCATGCACGAAAACTCACGAAACTTTGCACACTCATCAGGGGTGGCGAAAAATTTGATATTTTGTGGTCGCTGCAAAGGGGTGGGGCAAAATGGCTCTACAGCGCCCCCTTGAAATTTTCAAAACACCCCTCGCATTTGGCTTAGTTTGGAGTAGGTGCACGAAAATCGGTACACATGTTTATCATACCAAGACGCACCAAAAAGTCTCTTGACACCATGACCTTAACCCAACAGGAAGTCCGCCATCTTGGATGGAAAATGGTGATTTTGGCGATTTACACCATTGGTATGTGAGCGAACTCCTCCTAGAGCTGTAGCCCGATTGACCTGAAATTTGCTGGAGGTCACCTAAAGGACCTGCTGATCAAAAGTTATCAAAAGCTTTTCTCTAACTTACAGGGTGTGGCCTCTGTGGCTCGCCAAAGTCTGGCGACAATTCATGGTTTCGCCATGTAACTTTGAAAGGCTCTCACGCCTGCATACTTTATCCAAACATCTTTAAACTTTATGAGCATGACGAGGGCTCCGCCCTGAACGCCTCCATATGTTGAAACCCTGACTTACTCATGGCGCCCCTGCTGGTAACAGGAAATGGCCTCTTTTTACTCTGACGTGTACTGCTCCTACATAGTTGACAGCATCAACTTCATTTCACCTCTAGAACCTTCCCAACTAGTTGGTGAAGCTATACTATGAAGAACGTGAAGCTGCGTGCAATGGTGTCCGTATGGCGGGGCGCCAACTGTCAATCCTTCGCCGTGAGATTACGTTTGAGTATTTAATGACCTTAACGACCTTCTATGATCATGAAAATTCATACACACGTTCTCGGGGGCATGTACTAGCAACTGATGGGGTCTCGTAAGTGGGCGGGGCAAAATGGCTCAATGGCGCCCCCTTGAATTTTTAAAATACCCCTCTCCATAGGGGTTTTTTTGGAGTAGGAAGACAAAAATCGGTACACACACAGAACATGTCCAGGCGCACATAAAAGTCTCTTGCACCATTGATCTAGACCACACAGGAAGTCAGCCATTTTGATTTTGGCGATCAAATTTCAGCGATTTCCACCTTTGGTATGCGGACGAACTCCTCCTAGGGATTTCGACCGATTGACTTCATATTCGGTCGCTGTCACCTGGTTTCCTGTATCAGGCTGCCCGTGGCGGTGGCGACTGTTGAACCTTCGCCATGAAACATCAACTGCTTATAACTTCGCCGTGCATCATCCTAACGTCCTCAAATTTTTTTCATGTCATAATGGTCCATCCCCTAACACGTCTGCATGCTCATAAGTCATCTGCACAGCGCCACCTACAGGAAACTGGAAGTAACTGCTTCCTGACCGTTTTCATGTATGAATCAAATGTTTTTTGAGGTTTGATGCACAGACAGGTCTCCACTATTCTCACGGTGTCAGGCTCCACCCAGTGGACACATAAGGTACTGCAGCTGGTACAACTCCACCACGGATGCTCCTAAAATCCTCAAATCTTTTACATGTGATACAGACCCGACCCTGACCACGTGTGGACATCTGTGGACAGCGCCACCTACTGTAAAGAAGAGGTTACTGCACACTAACATTTTTTACATATATTGACAGATTTGTTGCTCTGACACGTCTCTGCCTCTGTCTGCCGCTTTTTTCCCACCGCTGGCAAAATCGCCGCAGCTCGTAGGGGGAGCCGGGCAGGGAAGGGACGGCATGACGGGGAGGGGGCGGTCGCACTGATGGATGGTTGGATCTTCATATGATTTATGTGTAATTAATACTGAAAAAGTTGGAGACCAACCTACCCTGACACATTTTACATAGAGAATATCACTGTGCCTTTAAGCATTGAGGACATCACCAAGTCTGCTGTGAATGTTGTGTTGTTGCTCTAAAAACCCTGACATGTACAGTATAGTTGAGGGAAGACAGTTTGGAGACACAAAGCCTTGCAGATTACCCTAAAGAACAGTCAAGGACAAGGATTTAAAAAAAAAAAAATCCTCCAGCTCAGCTTTTTCTCTTCGAGTTTGTCCCCATCTCTGATGCTGTGTGTTGGTTTCTGTGGATTTCTCACAGTTGGCGTTCATTTTCCTATCAGCTCATTCTGCCGACATTAAAACACTTCTGTACTTCTTGACTGCGATGGATGGGAACAAAACAGCACAAATGAAAATAGCTGTCATTCAGTGTTGCAGGATATTTTCTTGTGAAAAGGAAACATGCTGTAAAAATGTCTTTAAATGTTTATCATCCTGGCTTTTCTCTTACAGAATTCTAGCTTTTATGTATAAGTCAAATAATTGCATGTTTTTGTTTTTTTTTAGTAATTTAAAAGCTTATTTTCTCCAAAACATGGGGCCCAATTATAGACATAGATATTTCCCCGAAAACTGAAATAATCATACATCACTTATATATTGTTCATCTGTTTGATCTGAAAGTCACCCATGACTGTTTGACAAAGTGATAAAGTCCAAATTCAACTTTTTATTCATCACTGTGCTAAAGATGTTTAGCTGCAACAAATTTGGCTAAAGAAAAGTCACAGAAAGCCTATAGCCGAGAACGTTTTGCCAGTGATGATCCCAAAATATTGTTTTTTTTTTTGGCCACAAACATCAATGGTGGGTTTGGTGTAGCCATAATTCTACCCAGTGTACAATGTGGTGGTGGATCTTTGATGTTCTGGAGCTGGTTTTCTTTCAAAGGCTTAGGACATCTTGTTAGAATCCACAGAATGAAAAGCATCAGCCTCTGCCTGGTGGCGTAATATGGGTTAATATATATCACATGTGATGTTTCATGTGATTACAAAGTCTGTTTGTAAGTGCACTGTGTGAATAATGTGTCCAGATACTTAATTAGTGTCATACATATGATATGACTTTCAGCAGGCATTGCTGTCTAAATATTTATAAGCCTAAGCCTTTTTTCCTTCTTATATAGGGAGAGATACACACTGCTAGAAAACTTTACTGTGTTCCATTTTGTGCATTAAAATGCATAAAACAGATATTTAACTAAGCTGTATTTATTCTGATTCTCTCCATTGGTGAATATTGATTCAGAAGGACATAGCCTCATTTGGTGGGGATAGGCATGGCAAAAGTAAGACCCTCTTTAGGGGTTAGATAAAAGAGGGGTGTATGAGTGGTGACAACTCTACTTAATCCCCTGCCGAGCACTGATACCCCCTGCTATTTATAGCTTACTGAATCCCAGCTCTTAAAAGGCTTCATTTGAACGCTTGATCTGCTAGCTGTATTTATATTTTAAATTTACCTTTTCCTAAACTGCACTGGGATGCCTTTTTTTCCTCTCCAAGATGCTAACATATGAAAGGCCAAACATTAAACAGTAAAGACTAACACACATTAATAATTCAAGATGATAAAAGCTGCACAAAATGCATAAAGGAGCATAAGAGAGCCAAAACCCTAATGAGCCGAGGCAATAAACATTGGGCACTGTGTGGCTAATAGCTATATGCAATCTGAGATGTAAGAACAGCACCCAGCTCTGTGTACATCACTTGAACCAACACCGGTATAACTTAAAGCTCCCTGCTGGATGAATCATCAAATGCAAACAGCAGGAAAATCATTTCAGCAATATGAACTGTTTGTTAACACAGAGTTTAAATGCTCCAAGGTCAGAGACTGAGAGTGCTTTTATTGTAGCCGCAGTATGCTGTGTGAGGATAGGTAAAACACAAAACTGTTGTCTCTAATATAAGTGCTCATACGTTATATTGTATTAATTTGAATTCACAGAGCAAGAAAATGTGCAGTGCAATGTAAAAGAATCTCTCAGTAATAATTGATTTGGTGACACACACAGCAGCCAGTATCTGTTTTGGTAAACCAGGTCGAAGCACCAGAGTACACTGGGAACAGCACAAACACTCACACAGAGATGTAAAAGCCAGAGACCCATGCTTGAGTAAAAGTATCAAAATAAATTACCTGAGTTGAAGCAGAAGTCTTCTTTAAGCATCATACTCAAGTATATTTTTTGTACTTAAGTATTAAAAGTAGTCCGTCATCTTGTACTTAGAAGTACAAGTATGGAGTGTAACAAATAACTGTGCTGCTCAGTCTCTTTTCTTATGTAGTTCATTTAGAAAGCAGTCCAGTCATTGCAGCAACCTGAGGAAGCTTGATGACCCGATGATAAACCAGCTCCACCAAACCTGCCTGTGGTTATCTGTATGAGCCCTACTGCAATTGTAATGGAGGTACTGCAACAATGTGTCACAATTTTCAACATGGAAAAAAACAAACTGTCACACCTGAGTATAAGTCACATACCCAGCCAAAGGATGAAAAAAGTGTTATTTCCGGCTTATAGTCCGGAAAATACAGTTAAGGTCGGACCTCTGGATATATAAAAAAAGTAAAAATATGAAATAAATATCTCTCCCTTTTGCACAAAGCTGTAATATTTATAAAATAACAAACCTATCATTAACAAACTGTTTCCACTCTATACAATACAATCTCAAATTCACCATAACATACAGCACATACATACATAGAATAGAATAGAATAGAATAGAATATACTTTTTTGATCCCTTTGGGAAGGTCCCAAATTTGGGTACCAGCAGCAATACAACACCCACAGTCAGAGCAAGAGTTAAATAGAATAAAATAGAATATAGTACAGTAAAAAATAAAAGATAAGAGGAATTATGTACAAACATTGCACAGCAGCATAAATGGAAATGTAATATAGTGCAGTAACTGTAAAGGAATTATGTACAAACATTGCACAGCAGCATAAATGGTACAGATGGATTATTGCACATATAAATGATTGCACGTGTGTTGTATCAAGCGGGCTGTGCTCCTCCCTCCTTCTCCCCCTCCTGCCAAAAGCAGAGTTGTAAAGTTTGATGGATTTGGGGACAAAGGAGTCTCTGAGTCTGTTGGTCCTGCTCTTGGGGAGGAGCAGCCTGTGACTGTTCAGGCTCCTCTGAGCGCTGATGACAGTGTGCAGAGGATGACTGGCATCATCCTCAATAGCCAGAAGTTAGTGTTCTCCTCTCTGCCACTGTCACCAGGGAGTCCAGCTTCATGCCGACCACAGAGCCAGCCCGCCTGATAAGTCTGTCCAGCCTGTTAGCACACCTTTTGTTTATGTTACCCCCCCAGCAGACAACAGCATAAAAAAGTGTACTGGCCACCACAGACTGGTAGAACATCCACAGGAGTTTCCTGCAGATGTTGAAGGCTCCCAGTCTTCGCAGGAAGTACAGACGGCTCTGGCCCTTTTTGTACAGGTGATCTGTACAGCATGTCCAGTCCAGCTTGTTGTCCAGTCACAACCCGAGGTACTTGTAGTTGCCTACAATCTCCACCTCGTCGTCCCTGATGATCACTGGACGTGGCTGTGGGCTTGACTTCCTGAAGTCGATGACCAGCTCCTTAGTCTTTGAGGTGTTAAGCTGGAGATGGTTCACCTGACTCCAGGTGACAAAGTTGCTGACTACACTCCTGTACTCATCCTCTCCATCATCCCTGATACACCCCACAATGGCTGTGTCATCTGCAAACTTCTGGATGTGACACAGTTCTGAGTTGTAGCAGAAGTCTGAGGTGTAAAGGGGATGTCTCCATGAGGTAGTCAGCAATCCAGGACACCAAGTAGTGGTCCACTGACATCTCACTCAGTTTCTTCTCCACCTTCCTCCTGTAGCTGTCCGTTGCCTCTTTTAGGCATTGTTTCACCTCCTGCTGTGCTGATTGAATAGCCTCTCTGTCTCTGTTCATGAAGGCCACCTTCAAGTGGGGGGAGAGGGGTGGCTCTGTGGGTGTCCTTCACGTTGGCATACAGCAGGTCTATTGTTCTGTTCTGCCTTGTGGGACAGTCTACAGCCTGGTAGAAGGAGGTCAAGGTGGAGTCCAGGGAAGCATGGTTAAAGTCCCCAGATATGACCATAAACGCCTCGGGGTGCTTTGTCTGCAGCCTTGCTGTTACTGTGTGTATCTTCTCACAGGCACCTGATGCATCTGCGCCCGGTGGGACGTTCACATATATGATGATCCCCCCACCTCTGCTCTTCCCGCAAGCGTTTGTGTCTCTGTCGGCTCTCACAGCAGTAAAACCCGGTAGATCCATGTTAGCATCCGGTATATAAGCTGCACTCACGGTAACGCCATTGATTGTTCAGGGCAGACAGCTCGTCCATCTTATTTGGCGGTGAGATGACGTTGCCCATTATTACAGAGGGGATTGCTGGCTTAAAACGTCTACGTGCAGCCTTTACTTTAACTCCTGCCTTGCAGCCCCTGTACTTCCTCCTCAGCTCTGCCGGGACGTTGTGCTGCATTACAACGTTAGCAAAAAGTTATTCTCTTGAATAAACAAGATGACTGTCGCATGGTGGTGCCATGTTAGGGTTAAAATATATCCACAGGATATGTAAAATAAGTAGATAAAAACGTTAAAGAAAGTAAGAAACACTCGGGTGCGTAGGAGACACTGGTAAGGCAGCCGTCTCCTACAGCACCAGAGGACAAATGCAGTTGAAAAGGAACAATGTAACTGAGGCATCTGTCTCACTGAATAGCAACAGCTTAACATAACAACACTGACTTGTGGGTTAGCAACACACTCTACTGAGAAACCTCCACCTCCCCTCGGTCTCCGCCTCCTTCACTGTGCACAGCTTAAAATGTCTTGTGTGCCTGTGCACAGAGTAACAATGCTGCTCATAGAAAATGTGTCAGAGTAAAAGTATTCAACTCATCAAATTTATGTATTAAAGTAAAAGGAGTAGGAGGAAAAATAATACTCCAATAAAGTACATATCTGGCTTTTTAATACTTCAGTACACAATTTAAGTAATCCTACTTCGTTACTTTCATGCAAGGTGCTCACTTGTCTTTATAAGAAACTTGAAGTTATTCAAGTATCATGTGGAGAGAAATCAGACTGCCAACCATGTGATCGGTAACCTGTCCTATCACACTGAGCCATAGAATATTTGTCACTATGGAGAAATTAGAACTAAAGAACCAAATACAGTGCACAAAAGAAAACAAATGTTTAAGACTGTATTGTGAATGACTCTTGTTCTGTATCATGCATCTCGGTCCTTGTTTTTACACTGGCAGCATTTCGCCTTCTGCTCAGAGCTCACTTATTGGCAGGCTCTCTCTGCCAACATCCTTGAAGTTACATCCAAGGCTGTCAGATTTGAGGTGGCATTGTTAGGTCATAGGGTAGATGGGGTCAACTCTGGCCTCCAAAGTCAGAACACTGGCTAGCTAAATGTCAACCTGCTTGTCTTATAATAGATGTATTTTCCACATTCTGCCTCATCCATCCCTGCCCGCCCTGGACTAAAACTTCCTGCCCAGGGCCTGAAACCTTGTCAGACATGCCCGGTGCTCAACCACAATCTACTCTGCTTCTGGATCTATATCTTTTCTCACTTTCTTTCCTTCTAACTCTCTTTTCAGTCCATTTATCTCATTATGGTCTGGCTATCTCCAGTGGCATTGAAAATGAAGTGTTAATCTCTCTTCTCATCAATCTCCCCAACCCAGAAGTGCCCAAGTCTCTCCCTACATTGCAAAATGATGACTGGCACTTTTACTTGTTTGGAGAAATAAGTGTGGGGGCTAAATTGAATTTTAATGGATTGTGCATCCCCCCAGTGAAAGGTGCAATCCATTACTGAATGATTGTAATGTTATTTGTTGCCAGTGTTGATTTATGGCACGTATAGTGCAGCCGGCCAAAGGTGGGCACATTGGGGAAGGAAGCTGCGGGTGTGTTGATGGGGTTTTACCTATGGCACAGTGAAGAGAAGAGAGGAAGTTCAAGATCATATTAGCTGTTTATTCACCTTCTTTTGAAGAGAATGGGAAGTAGCTGTTGGAGTCTAAAGTGCACAGTCTGAGGCTAACTGTAGTATGGGTTCTCTCATCACCACTGATAATGGACTCAATGATTTATTAGGTAATGGGTGAACACCATCATAAAGCTGAAATCTTTGATCTTCTTCATCTATAATCTTAAAACACAACATGTCAGAGCATTTTTAGATTGAGATTAACTTCACCTAAACCTGATGAAGTAATTTTAATATTGAAACCTTGTAGTTTCAGTGTCTACACCTAACCAGGTTATGTGTAACAAAGCTCCTGAAAATGTTAGGTAGATCAATTTAGCTTAAGGTGCTAAGAGAGCAAGATTTATTTTTCAATCCATATTCATTTTTTCTCATGCCACCCTGCTGTGCTAGTTCAGAGGGACGCTACAAAACCACTAAGTGGTCATGGTAAGCAAGGTATTTCTGATGATTGTTCTAACAGATGGTCACTGTGATTACTTGAAGATTTGTAAAATGCAGTGTCATAATGTAATAAAAGGTGTATTTACTACTCAAACTAGCAATGCTGGGTTGTTTGTCATCCCACTGTTTTTGATTAGAATCTGCTCTGTAATGTCCATGGCTGACCCTTCCGCATACCCCTATGGAGCTCTGGGAAAATGGCTAACCATGTTATCCTGAGAGTCTGCTTCGGATGGAGGCTGACCTAAAAAAAAATACAAATCAATTCGAAATCTCTGCTAGCACACAAACTTATTATTGGAGTCTCCGGTGTGTTATCCAGCTGGTGGATCCCATTGTCTTTGCATCTTAACCCAGCTCAGGTTAGCCGTCATGTAAATCATTTCCTCTCTTAGGATCCAGATTGTCTGGTCCGTAAAATGTTCCATAAGGTACATCACATATTTTTCATCACATATATGCAGACATAACTCCAGAGACATAGTTTCCTGCTACTCAAGGAAGTTTAGTCTCCAAGGCACTTGGAGTGCTTCAACTTTTTTCTTTTAATTTCTACTTTGTGTGTGAGAGCATCTTGCCAAAAGGACTCGCAAACTAGAACAGGCAAAGCTATTATTCCCTATTGTCTTTTAAATCGCTGCCTAAAAGGCACTTTTATGCACTTGCTTTTGTTTTTTTCATATTTCATCCTTAAATTTTTATTGCATGTCTCTTTTCTTCCATTTTTTAACATTTGCACATAGCACAATTTTGCCAAAAAAGGATGGACTCCTTCATTACTTTCCTTCACAACACCTACTGTGTCAGCTAATTTTACCATTTCACTGAGGCTCCCTAATTATACACCACATTTTACACACAATATTTTTAAACTTCCCACAGAAATATGACATGTGTGAGCACTTGGCTTGGAGAGGGCCCATCTTTCCCAAATGTTCTCTGTTAGCCAATCCAAACCACCCATGAACTGTTTGCAAGTGGCTCCAGAGCGCATTGCACCACAGTTGGACATGCTGAATGGCATCTCCATCTGGACAAATTGGCAATTTTTAAATGGCAATATGTCAGGCCACATCTCAGCTGCCTATGCCAACTGCCAACCGAATGATTTCTGAGATGTATAACTTTTGGCTGAATCCTAAATCTGGATTTTCTGGATTTATATTATATATGCCAGTGTCTATGATTTTATCACAGTAATATATGAAATATTCACATTTTCTTTCATATTCCTGTCTTCAGTTCTTGGCAGTACAGGCAGTGCTCTTCTCCTTTACAACCAGGGACTCTTAAGTGTTTTTCATCTTGCACAAAAGGTTGACTGTTACATTACCAGCTATCAGTCATCTCACTCATGTAGCCTACTCTGTGAGTGTGTTTCTGAGGGCATGCGTTTAGGATGGAGGTGCACCAGGCGCTGTAGGTGATAGCTGTGTTTTCCCCAGAGACTGTTCGTGAGGAACCAAAAATCAATGCAGCCAGCTTACGGGCCATTTGAAAGGCCCGACTCCCTGCTCTCATTCATCACCTAACAATCTGCCACCACACTCAAGAACAAATCTTCACAGGGACTTCTGAGCACAGCTATGGTCTCTTAGCTGTGTGTGGTAGATATGTGGGGTTTATAGTTTTGTCTCCATCACCCCAAACTCCTTTATTTTTCTGTGAGAAGCTATTTGAGCCAGATCACTTACACAAGTGATCGCATTCGCATTGCCTTCTATACTTACAAGTTGTTTGTTTGTTTTCAGGTAGCTGGGCTGATTAGTCTGAAGTGAGCATTCTTTCTGTGTAACAAGCTTACTAGTGGTTAACAGAGCAGAATGTGAGAAAAACAAAAAAAAGTATTTTTGTCCATTATTGATTTGGTGAAGCTGAGTTACACCACAATCCTCCCAAAACTCTTTTCAAGGTTGAAAACACAACAAGGGATGGAGATAATACTTGCGAAAGCCTGAAAACTTGTCACGGCAGATATGGTAGCTAAGGATGGAGGCTTGGGAAGGAAGCACAGTGATAATAGGTAGGAAGGCTTAGGATCTCTTATCCTGGGTCTTAGCACTCACACAGAGTACAAGCAGGGGGTCAACGGATCTACTTCAGTTGCTGATATGCTGCTGAGCTCATGCTGGGCTAGGATGTATGTGTATGTGTGTGCGTGATGGGGTTTGTGTTTGTGACTGCTGGAAGTGAGGGCCTTGCATGCTTGGTTACATCACAGTATTATGATTACAATGGTGCAGAAAAAATGGAGAACACAGGGAATAAAAGGTTGGATGATCCTGGAATAGGCAGGGCACATAAAGACTCCACTCCAGGTGCTTCAGGGAGGCTAGAGAAGGAAGGAGGAGGAAATCAGTGCAGAATGTATTGACAGGTAATGGAGGATATCCAGAAAGTAAACCAACTCTGCACAATCAATAAAACCAGCACACACACAGTGGGGAGTAAGGAATCTACATATGCTTGTGAGATTATTTACAAAGTGTGTTGCAATTGTTTTTGTATAATGGTCTACTGTATCTGGGTGTAATTGGTGTGTGCATGTACAGCTGCACCCTGTGATTGCTAAACATAAATCAGATAAAAACATTCTTATATAGCTCCCTGAGGCAAGTCCATATATAATAAACTCATAACAATAATGACAATAACAACAGAATAACTAATTTGTGGGTTCACGTATAGTGAATAAGTGTGTCTCTTCCTCCATGGTGCACACACTAAAACTGGTACAGAGGACGAGCACACCTGCTGTGCCTTTAGGAATAGATATGACAATACCAAGCCGACGCGTTTTGGCATGTAGGAATCTTGCTGTTGACACAAAGTAAATACTAAACAATAAACAGGCTGTTTCCAAGCTAACACCCATGCTAAGGATTTGTTTGCTGGTATGGCAGAGCAGCCTTCTTTTTTTTTTGCAAAACAGGAAAAAAAAATGTTGGCCATTTTGCTTCCTACAGCGAACACATGTAAGCTTTCAGTCTGAGAGATCACAACCCTCAGTGTGTTTATATGTTCCTGTAGACACCAGAATAAGGCATGTAAACACCTGATCCAGGTGTCTGCACAGGGTGGGTGAAATGGTAATGACGCATCAGTATAAAGACAGTCATGTTTTCTGTGTTCAATAAGATATCAGATATGACTGATATCTTGTGTTCATCTTTTGTGAACACAAGAAATAGGAAATATTTTCTATCTTGCTAACAAGTGATCTGTTAAGAACATAATAAAATCAGTTATGTAGTTCGTTATGTATGTTAATAATTTATGACAGTGACATCATTTGTTGTCTGTTAATGGGATATTTGACACATTACGTAATAATGTGACATGTGTCACATCCCTGTTATTAGAATGCAGTAGACGACAAAAACATTAAATTGCTTTACATGGTCCAGATGATTTGATAAGATTTCAGCACACTGCAGCATAAATCTGCATATTAATGATAACAACTAATTTTCCTCAAATTTCTTAAAGTTGTTATTGCTTTAACCTGCAGATAAGACATTAGTTTTAGTTTTAGACTTGAACAATCAGGTACTGTGGAATAGTGAACAAATATACAGTAGCAGCTAATGGCTTTTAAGATGTCATTGAATGGGCCTCTCGGCATCTGTTCTTTGGTGGTTAGTGGCCCCATAGGGTGATGACCTGCTGTGTCAAATGAATTTCCCTCAAATGGTTTAGGCCATACTTAAATACCTACTATAACACCAGCCAAGTCTTCATCTTTATGGTTTGCTATTACTGTGGGGTCCCCAAGGAGTCCATTATAAGTCCCATTGTTTTCATTGTTTGTTGTGTTTGTATCCATTTGGATACATCAAAGATGTACTGTATCTACCCTTAAAGGCTAAATCCATGACCCTTCATAGAATTGTATAAATGGCACCGCCTACACATTGATGAAAACGGCCGTATCCGCTAAAGTTTTGTATCGTTGGGAGGTGTTCGACCGCACAGAGCCAGTGTTTTAGAGGTGCGAAAACAACAACTTTTGAAAAGGGGTCCCAGGGTGGATACGTTTGAAAAGGCAGTTTCAGTGTCTCCACGCCCAAAACACTACTTTTCTGAAACGATGACGACACAGCTCCACCTCCCCCTCAACCCGCATCTTCTGCTCCACTGCTAACACAGCAAGCAGCAAGTGGACAATAACTAAAAAGTTTTTAGATCTATGTTATTCTTTTTACATCACACGAGTTTTGTGTACATGCCCCGTGTCTTCTTCTCTGTTTTTGGAGGGCTACCACACTTAGAGGCCTGACATCTGTACTACAGCAGTTTCAGTGGTTTGTGCTGTTTCGTGTGGATGCACGCATTTCCTGAACTTACACTGTCGTTTTTTTACGGAAAACGTTTTGTAAACGAAAAAGACTTCAGACTCCGTGTGCATGGGGCCCCAGACTGCAGTTATTGCATTACCTTATTTTTAAAAGAAAAAGAAAAATTAGAATGTGAGAAAGGCATGAATAATGTTGCTCTTTTATCATCCTTTGTTTTTCTTCTTTGCTTCATTGTCCAACATCTGAATGATGTTACTGCTTTGATGAGCTTTGAAGGTAGAAAATGAACCCAGTGTGTATCCAAAGCCCCTTGTGTTTACTTAAATTGGTGAACAACCTCTCCCTGTTTTCCACTGATTGCCCAGCTTTAAAAACTATAGACTTGTAATAACTGAATAACTCATCATCATTTTATAGTACAGTGGGAATGAAAAAAAAAAGGTGCCTTTAGCCACTAGAGTATGGAATAAAGATAAAGTGTTTATACGCGGTATGTTATAATGTAAGGTAGGACCAAAACGCAGACAAACATATATAAGGATACATGCATAAGGATTTATTTAATCAAAAAATTAAAAAAGAACACAAGAACTAAAATCAAATGAAGTAAAGACTCAATAAGCACAAAGACTCAATAAATGAAACTGAAACAAAGCAGACAATGATGTAGAAACACATGACTGAATACATCAGATAAGGATAATAGGGCACAGGTGGAAACAACTAGGGCAGGACAGCCAATCACAATGGAGGGGAAAACTGAGAAACATAAGGACACTTAATAATTACCAAAATAAAAAATCAGTACAGAAGTACAAGGAACCAAGAAACACAACAAAACTGACATTGACTTTAAATGAGAAGTTAGTCAAAAAACGAAATGGTTAACATAACACGTTTTCAAATGAAACGGAAAATCAAGGATTTTACCATGATAAGAAGAAAAACCTATGACAATATGTACTAACTGCTCAACACTGATATCATCTGTAAACAATCAAAAGCAATTAAAGCATTGATTATCTTCAGTATCTTCATTTAGACATGTGCTCTAAATAAATGTCTAAATAAAAGGCTGTATAAGATTGCCCTGGTATGTAAACAATCTACTAAATCTCATGTTGTGTTATGATTCATTGTGCACCTTAATGAGATGATTGTTTTTATTAGGGCTCTTGCACCGAATGGTGCAAGAGCCCTATTGAAACCCTTAGGATTATTATTAGGGCCCGAGCACCGAATGGTGTAAGAGCCCTGTTGAAACCCTTAGGATTATTAGGGCCCGAGCACCGAATGGTGCAAGAGCCCTATTGAAACCCTTAGGATTATTACTACTAATACTAATTTTTTTTCCCCCTGAGATGGCATTTTTGGGGGCCTTCACATGCCCAAAAACTCACCAAACTTGGTAGAAAAATTAATTCGCCCGAAAAATTTTGAAATTTGCTGACTTTTGAAATGCACATACGAAAATGGCTCTATAGCTCCCCCAATGCGTAGCCCCTATGGTCAGTTTGACACAGGATTATGAAAATTGGCACACATATGTATCACCTCAAGACGTCTCTTGGACCCCCCCTCCAAACCCAACAGGAAGTCCGCCATTTGAAAGTTTGTGGCCATTTTTGGCGATGTGTGACCCTGCTGCAAAACTTTTCACGCCTCGCATACTTCATCGAATTGAGCTGAAATTCATCGTGTCCACTTAGGACACCATAGGGAATAGACGCTTTCCAAAACTCTTACAAAAGTCTGACGGTGTGGCCAGGGCGTGGCCTCAAAGTTTGACCATTTCAGAGGAAATAGGAAGTCGCTATAACTTATTCGTTTTCTGTCCGATCTGTACGAAATGTCACATGTATGATCAGAGTCTGACCCTAAACACATCTATACAACAATATTGAGGCTTTGACAGAGTGCCACCTACTGGCTACACAAAATGTTGTGTTTTCATAGGTTTTTCTGCATGCCCCTGTGGCCTGTTTTGGGGAGGCTCATGAAAATTGGTACACATGTGTATCACCCCAAGATGCACAAAAAAGTCCCCCCCTCCAAACCCAACAGGAAGTCCGCCATTTTGAAATTTCTGTTAATTTTTGGCCATTTGTGACCCTGCTACAAAACTTTTCACGCCTCGCATACTTCATCCAATTCAGCTAAAACTCACTGTGTCAACTCAGGACACCATAGGGAATAGACGCATTCCAAAACTCTTACAAAAGTATTACGGTGTGGTGGGGGTGTGGCCTCAAAGTTGACCATTCGCCATTAGAAAGGAACTCCCTGTATTTTTTGCCCTAACGCATAGCCCCGCTGGCCAGTTTGACACAGGATCAGGAAAATTAGCACACATGTGTATCACCCCAAGACGCACAAAAAAGTCTCTTGGACCCCCCCCTCCAAACCCAACAGGAAGTCCACCATTTTGATTTTTTTTGTAATTTTTGGCGATTTCTGACCCTGCTATAAAACTTTTCACGCCTCGCATACTTCATGCAATTGAGCTGTAATTCACTGTGTCCACTCAGGACACCATAGGGAATGCACGCATTCCAACAGTCTTTCAAAAGTATTACCGTGTGGCAGGGGCGTGGCCTCAAAGTTGACCATTCGCCATTACAAAGGAACTCGCTCTATTTTCTGCAGTACTACCCATATACTTTATGCAATGTGGACAAAATCTTACAGTACTGCTATGGACCCAAGTCTGAACAGATATATATGCTAATAGGATGATACGGTTATAGCGCCACCTACTGGTAACAGGAAAGTTTGGTTGTAAACATGTGTTCGTTGTATATCTGTGGAAATGAAAGGGGGAGAGCATAGGACAGGACAGTATAGGAGACGAGAGCATAGGAGAGAAGACAGCGATAGCCCCGCGGATCGCAAGGTGTGCGAGGGCCCGCAATGCTGCTTGCAGCTTTAATTATTATTATTATTATTCATGCAACGACGACATAGTGACATAACTGACATTGCCAGCAACACACAATGTAGAATAGCATCTGCAGTGACATTCATGCACACCTGGTTTCTGAGTCAGCCCAGGTATGTACTTAGTGATAAATAAAGTATTTTCCCTGGGGGATAAATAAAAGAATTTTGAATCTGATTCTGATTCTGAAGATCTTGCTGCATTACGTAAATCTTAATCTTTACAGAAAGCACAACCATCAAATGTTCATGTTTCCCAGCTACCACCAAGAGCAAGCAAATTAAAAGGAGGTGACAGAAACAGTGTGAAAAGTCTGTGAACCACTCAACCTACTGTGATGCCTGTCTCTGTGCGATTACTGCAGAACAGTAACAGGATCTTGCTAAAATATAGCTTAGGATGGAGCCTCTGTATCAAAAGTGCATGTCTCGCACGTGTTTGGAACTTTGATGAGTTACTCTTTATAACACTTCACTTCTTTATAACAATCATACCAATGCACTGTACAATTATACTTTCACTCCTTTACAGCTTACAGCTTAGAACTGTTTCTTAACTGTTGAAGCTATTCAAAAGGATGAAGTTAACAAGTATTGACAATTAAAAATACGCAATTATTGTAATGTCAACATTATGTCTACAGTCTGTAGTCCACAAAACAATGTACTTTTAAAGCCTATACCAATGCAGGTTTTCAGACTGAAATTAGGCTTCCTATTAAACTGCAGTGATGTTATTTACTGTACGGGCGTGCAGCCAAGGCTCAACTCTCCAACCTTTAGATGCAGTATATCATCCTACCCTAAGATCCATCACTGATGGTTGGAGAACTCACCATTATATAAAAAACCGGCTTGTCTGCTGTTCTGTCATGTGATGAAGATGGAGAGTGCAGTGTTAGCATGATCCATAGAGCCACTATAACCACATTAATTGGAAATACATCAGGTGGAGGTCTAAAATAACTGAGCAGCCTGGCCTGCTGCTGTGTAGCGAGAAAAGGCTTTAGGTGGAACGAGCCCGTATCCCAGTCTATTTGCCCGTATTACTTGCTGAACTTTATAAAGGACATTCTGTGTAGTTTTGGATTTCAATCTAAGCATCCTTATGAACTGAATGATGGAATAATATTGAAATTCTATATAGGGAAGCTTTTCATTAGATTTGGCCTTTCACATATCGACTAAATTGTTATGACATATTTTCGGAACTTCTCCCTGTACCTCCTCCTCTCTATTACCTCATGGAGAATGACTTTGATCATCACTACAGTTCATTCCTACCCTCATATTAGTTTTACAACAATACAGCCAGATCATTGATTTTCATTTTGTTTATGTGGCTAATATTATTCATTTTTTTTACTCTTTCATCTTTCTCACCCTCTCCTTCTCTCTCATACACACAAATATACACATACAGAAAATCTCAGTTAAATCTCAGTTAGAATTAAATGTTAGCCTCCTTTGCCCAGGTGACTTTCATTATCCTTTATTTATAAGTGGCAAAAAGGAATAGAAAGAAAAACAACCATAATAATAATAGTGGAACAATCCAGGAACAGTGCAGCCGGGCAGGATTTGAAGCAGCAAGGGATTTAGGGCCATGAAAATGAAATGTTTTTATTTTCACAATCCGGATCAGCTCTGTTTGTTTCGGCTTGTAAAACACCCCATCACATGAACACACACAAACCCACACATACACAAGCATATATTCACAGATATGCTCAAAAAGGCATTGTGGCACCCAATGGCAAAACAAGGCCAGAACAAAAGATAGGAGCTTTTGACTGACAATTGCTCCTGTTTCTGCAGCGAGATTCAGCAGCGATAGCTATTCTATAATGAAGGTATTGCCAAAACAACAGCAATGAGGACACAGGTAACTTTGGAGAGTATGTAGTGTGTTACTGTACTTCAGAATAAAATGAAGACATCTGTGTGCCTTCCTGTGTTTAGTTATTATGTTGTTTTGTTTTTTTTTGTTTTTTAACCGTTACACTTTTTAGCTGGTAACTCCTAGAAAGTGACTAAACCTGATTTATATCTTTGGTAACACTAATATGCAACATTAATTCTTGCCAATTACAAAAACTGAGAAGTTGCTTTGATTTGATGTCTCTGCAGCAGTATAGAACATCGGATGTAATCTGGGATAGGGGGTAGGATGTTTTGGCTGAGATGCCCATGATATCATTGTCAGAATAATAATTAGTTTGATTGCTGCAAGGCAATCAAATTCTTGTTATTCACCCTCTTTATTCTTTCTTTCTTTCTTATTCTTCCGTACATTTTTCGCGCAGCGTATCTTCAGCATACATTCACCGATTTCAGTCATTCAAATATCAAAATGTTCAGCTTATTTCTTTTCTAAATATTATAATATTCAAAATATTAATCATTTTCTGATTCTCATTTTCTCATAGGAATACATGGAGGAGCCTTCAAAACCACCTTCAAATTTGACATGTAACTAGTTCCACATGCTTTCAGCTACAGAAACCATTCAAACATCATTCTGTTCAGCTGTTCAAGGGCTATTAACCTTTTAAGTACACGCGGCCCGAGGACGGGACGGTTCATGTTTTCACTGCAATATCTCCGTCTGGGCGCAGCCATTTTGTGCTCCTTGTTGACAACCTACACCTCGTTGGAAAGCCACTTCCCTACTCTATTGATTGACAGCTCGTTTGACCATACAAAAGGATCGAGGGCCTGTCCCTAGCCAAAAGAATCCAATGAGCGACTATATCGAGCGAAGCACCTCCCCCCACTCTTACGCTTGTATTTTCAGCCCATTATATTTGACGCTGAATCTGATGCAATGGACGTATAGCCAATAAGATTTCCGTCACGGGGATGTCCCACATGAAGGGGTTGTGGAAGGAGGGTGGGCTACAGGCCTAAGCGTAAACATGAACAATGGATGCCGGCTGTCCATGCGTAAATGCGTAATAGTGAGAGTGAGCGTATATCTCCATTCCAGTGGTATTTCCAGTGACCAGAGAGATGGCGAAACGCATGGAAAAGAAGAATTACACTGTTGAAGAAGTTATTGAAGAGTGTACGAGACGGGAAAGCGACTTTTCTGACGAGGATGTGTCGGATGCGCAAAGTTATGTGTCGTCTGTTGACTCGGTGGAGGAGGACATGTTCATTGAAGGAGAAGATATTGTCCATGACAAGTAAGTAACTTTTATACATGTTGCAGTTTTATAAATAGAATGTAGACGTTTCAAAGAATTAGTGAATACAGTGTTGTGTCCTTTGTTTTGTTTACCTGTGTGGGGGAGGTGTGCGCTTTTACTATTCCTCCAAAAGTAGTTGTGGAGGACTGATTTGTGAGGTGAACAATGAATACAGCTACAGTTGTTCTGTGAATGAATATCTGATATATACATACAACCATACATACATCTATAGTTATTTTGTTTTATATATATTTTGTGCATTTTTAGGCAAACACTGTGTTCTATTTCATTTACCTGTGTGGGTCCTTTGTTCTGTTTACCTGTGTGGGGGAGGTGTGTGCTTTTACTATTCCTCCAAAAGTAGTTGTGGAGGACTGATTTGTGAGGTGAACAATGAATACAGCTACAGTTGTTCTGTGAATGAATATCTGATATATACATACAACCATACATACATCTATAGTTATTTTGTTTTATATATATTTTTTGCATTTTAGGCAAACACTGTTCTATTTTGTTTACCTGTGTGGTGTGCACTTTTACTATTGATTTGTGAGGTGAACAATGAATGCAGATACAGTTGTTCTGTGAATGAAAACCTTATTTTTTGCATTTTAGGCAAACTGATTCAGATACAGAGTGGGAGCCAAGCACCAGAGCCAGAGCAGCCTCCTACTCCCAGTGTACAACATCACAAGCCAGTCTACATCTCTGGTGACAGTAAGACACCCATCAAGCTTTCTAGCTGTGCTTTGTAGCAGCCCGTGACTGTAACAGTGGCATACTGAGAACAACATGTGGCTGTGAAACCTGTGGAATTGTAAACATGTAAACAGTTTGCTGTAAGTAGTTTGGGTATTTGTTTAGATAAAGGTGTTGTTTTTGACCATATCTCTTGTTCTGAGTCTTTTCTTGTGATGCACAATTTCAGTTTCAGTAGAATAATGAGCATTCAATGTGTTTTTGCTTCACTAACATTATTTCAATCATACTAATAGTGAATCTGAATATGGAATGAGGTTCCTCTAAGTGGCACCTTTCATTAGAGCTCTCATTGATGTCTGTATGTTGAAGCATTCCAGAGTTATGCACTTTGGTGCCAAAGTGTCCATTTGGAGACTCCAAATGGCACTTTTTGGAGAGCGCCTGGGAATACCTACAGAAAAACCTGTCCCAAATGGTCATTTCTTGTCCAATTACTATCTACTTTTAACTGGGAATAGGTAAGACTTCAGCCTGTGTCACTATATTGTCATCTAATCAACATCACCATGCTCCAGTTGTCAAGCAGCCTTTTTTTACAAAAAAAATTTAGGCGAGCTACAAAATCTTTTTATTTCTCTGTGTTTAGACTTCTCTCACTGTTAACCATTTGCAATTGCAGTAAATCACACAGCTAAAATAAAAATTTCAGAGTGTTACCTTCACAATGAGACCAAGCTTTTGCACATACTCCTAAGGGGTCACAAACAGCTTGTAGTTTAATTTGGGTATGCCTTTGACAGGCGTTTCATCAACTATTGAGGGTGGTGTTAAAGGGTTAAACTTGTATTCAGATTTGTTTAAATATGTTTCGTTTTCAAAATATTAATAAAAATTCAATAGCCATTTAACATTGAAGTCTATGAGAGAGCCCTTCAACAAGGGCCAAATGTATCTCCTCCTACAAATTTCAAGCTACAGACTCCATTTTAGTCTTAAAACGCTCATTAGATGCTGCTCTATCAAACTTGTATTCAGAAATTTCTAATTCCAAATCGTTTCCGCATGCCAGGCTCTCATAGTTGGAGTCGTTTTTGAGGTCATCTCTGAGTTTAACATTAGTGTGTATTGCGCAGAATGTTGGGAGCCAAAATGGATGATGTCATCACTCAGAGCGGAGACAGGCTGAGGAGATGCCTTAAAAAGTCTCTCTAACCTGCGCTCAGGCCTGCACCTTCCATCTAACTCAGATAATTTTCAGTTCGAAGGAACACTCGTTATCTTTCTGATGGTGTCACTCCTAAAACTGAACACCAAACCGTTTTGCCCTTACAGCCAGCTGTTCGGGGAGAGTGCCGGTCAGTCTTCCATTAAGACATAATGTAAAACCAAAAACAGAGAAACAGAGCAGCCATATTTTCTAACTCGCTGCCTACTACTCTCCACATCTTTGACATCATAAACATAAAAATGATACCGTGTTGTAAAGCAACTTCTTGTGATTCTCACGGTGTCCTTATTTTTTGTCTGAAGGCTTCGGTTTGGACAAAAAGAGAAGTTGTTCGGAGGGTGCAACTCCCCCTTAAAATACATGGGATCTGCCTTGAGAGGAGTAAAAGGAGAAACACACAGGTGTCTTAATTGGGGCTTAATTAGGCAGGCAGGGCTGTTACCATGGTGACAGGCTGACGCACAGAGGCATACAAAGCAGCCATATTTGTAGTCTTTATCACACTTTAAGCACTATATCTGTCATATTGATCATCCTTCAGCTGTATACTACTTTTCCACATTAAAATGACACAGCATGTGCTTCTTATAAGCTTATGGTATTATTCCAGCCTCTGACCTTTCATATGGTATATTCACAGGCTATTTTTTAAGGTCATGATGTTTCTTTTTCATATCTTCCCAATATTTGAAGACTTTTCCAAATAAGAGCTTCATCTTTTCAAATTCTTAACCATGTTTCAGCAAATTAAATTCAGATTGCAATTTCTCCAGCAATTCAGAGCAATCCTTTTACATCAGCATTCAAAGCAATGCTTCAGTTGCAGCAATCAAACTTTTTTAGTTATAAATAAATCTCTCTCTCTAAATCACAGTCTCCCAGCACACAGCAGGGATTGTAGGTGGTGATGTAACCTGCAGCTATGAGGGGCCGTCAGGGACATTATTCACCCTGTGGCTGTATCTATGTATTCCATGGCAAACATGTTCAGTATGGGATCATCACCATAACCCTAACCTAAACCTTGATGAGTGAGCTGATGTTCATGAGAGCCTCCATTTCATTTTGCAGAATGTTTGAGCTTTTTACTTGTGTACATTAGCCATGATCAGATCCGTCATCTTGGCCACACAGCAGAAATGTAATCTGCTTTGGCCATAAAGTCTGGTGCTCAAACTTCAGGGGTTAATTTAAAACAAACAAACAAAAAACTCTCATGCCTTCTACAACATGACCTGGTACCAGATAAGGAATGACTGTCATAGCCTATAATGGTATAATCCTGCTGCTAAATAGATTGAGGGTTTCAACACTATTATAAATTCCACATAGGATTTTATAATTTTATAATACACTATACTGCAGTATGTGATCATGTTGCCTGTTTCTTTTATCATTGTTTTTTAGTCTTCTCAATTTACCGATAGCAGGATAGGATAACAAGTTTTTTTTTTGTTTTTTTTTTACACAACCATCCTTGTTGGAAAACAGGTCCCTGTGGTCACATGCTTCACACTTTATGTGCTTATGGACCTGGTGTAAAAATGAATCATAAAACATATTTTCCAGTTTGTTATGATGGAGAAATGATGAAACAAAACGAGTCTCCAAAAGAGCACAAGGAAAGCATTCTATATGTCATGGTGGGAGTTACCTCAAAGTTGACAAAGCCCTGACATTGCATAGCCTTTATCTCAAGTTTGCTTTTTAACCTTAAAAAGAAACTGGTCAAATTGAGTGGAGAGCCTAAAGCCAACAACAGGCTGGCCTCTGTCAGAACAACATAGCTACTACTGAGGATGATTGTTCAACTTAAAGCGCCTGCAACTCAGCCCATGCAACCATTTTTCAAAAACGTTCCCAACAAAACTCATCCCACACTCATTTGCAGTGTGTTGTGTCGAGGTGAGAGGCAGCTCCACAGCAGCCACAAATTCATCTAGTGTGGAAAACCAGCATGTGTTCATAATAGCCTCACAGCTGGGAGCTGGAGATATCTGTGCTGCAGTTGGTCTTTTATTTACAGAGGTTTCACATTCAGCTTGAATGTTAACATGGTATTATATTACAGTGGATTTTTTTCTCTGTTTAAAGTGACAATTATTAGTTTTAATTCTGATTTGAGGGGAGAATGATGAGAACCAACCTGCTGTAGCTTTTTACACCAAACCATACGCCAGTTTAAATATGCCAATACATTCCTTTTTCCACTGCCACAGTCAGCAGACTCAATACAGGGTCGACAAGTCCGCTCAAGTTTACATTTATGCTATTGACCAGGATATGTTCTGTTGATTGATTAAAATAATAATCTAAAGCTATGGCCAGATATATACCAGAGGACTAAGAAAAATAGCTAACTATAATTGATTCCTTAAGATGATTTATATTTATCTGGGCTAGTTGCATCATAACAGTCCATCCTCACCAGAAAAAAATGTAACATCAGGTCAATATTTCAGTCTTTCAAAGCAGAACGTGTATGTATTTCTCCTAGCTGCATCTGTGTGTTTACAGGCCTGGGGACTCATTGCAGTGTGTAGCCGGGGAATAGTTTACCTTGTAAGATGCGGGTCCCATACACCGAGGTCCTTAAAAAACCAATGCAGCTGCTCAGATGGGTTACCCCATTCCTACTGGAGACAAATGTGAGATGTTAGAAGGTCTTAGTGTCTTTTTTTTGCCTTATTTGTTTTCACACTGCACACATCATATAAGAAAAGTACAAGCCAGTGCATTAGAAATGTGTGCCAATTAAACTTGAAAACAGTGTGTGACCATTTGATTGTAAAATGGAGTTGGGATTTTCTGCTATAAGCAAAGAAGGTCACATTACACTCGTTACTGGTATGCCATATCTTTAGAAATACATTTTGTACGGCACTGTCTTTTGCGTAGTTTACGTAGTTTAAAAAAACACTTTAATTTCAAGTCTACATCTGGGTATTCATTTAGGTCGTGGCATGGAAAATAGTTATACTAGATTAATTCAACAAACCACACCTTTTAGCAAACCCTAAAAAAATGTTTTTCACTTCTAAGATGTTGGGATTTCATGCAATTAATGCAGGCAAAATTATCCTCAGACGCTATGCTGCACAATGTATTCAAGCCTTACTGAAAATTACAAAGTGTTTACATCAACAAACTGTCATTACAGATACAATTCAGTGAGTGAGTGAGTGAGCTTCAGAGCTAGGTGTACAGATGGAAGAACAAATCTAGAAATGTGTCCAGATGTGTGCCTATGCAGTGAAAGCTATTTATGAATCAAATTCACAGATGGAGGCAGCATATCACTACTACTCTCCTGCCTTCCCAAAGGTTTATGTATCTTTATAGATCTCAAGTGTTCAGGAATGGCTTTATTTATGTGTGTTTTCATGATGACTGTGCTTGATCACCTTTGTATATTAACTGGTTGAATCCCATGACAGTGCTGACCACAGTGCTGCTCTTAAAATCTATTATGTAGTGTCCAGCAAGAACTCTCACTTACATTTTACAGCAGCTGCTGCATTGAGAGGGTGCCGGAAAAGAGTGATTTCAGCAGAGAAAGAACTGAAACAACTGAAACCCTTACTCATGGTGCAAACCCTCCACATTAAGTTACACCAAAAAACCTTTTGTTGGGTGAACATAATAATTATAATTATAGTATGCTACTTTAGCAAGAAGTTGTCCTGTTGAGTGTATCATTTTAAAAAGTTGTACCTGTCACGTCCACAGCTCAGCTAGGGTGTTAGGGAGGACGTGCACTAAGGCAGTGGATTAATTTGAGTTATTAAAAAAAAATAAAACCACTGGCAGGCGGAACTCAATGATATTTATGTTTTTACTCAAGGTTGTGTTGCAATACAAAAAAAAACATGGTTTCAAACAAAACCTCACAACCAAGGAAATAAAACTACAAAAGTTCCATCCATCCATCCATCCATCTTCTACCGCTTATCCGGGGCCGGGTCGCGGGGGCAGCAGTCTAAGCAGGGACACCCAAACTTCCCTCTCACCAGACACTTCTTCCAGCTCCTCTGGGGGAATCCCGAGGCGTTCCCAGGCCAGCCGAGAGACATAGTCTCTCCACCGCGTCCTGGGTCTTCCCCGGGGCCTCCTCCCAGTGGGACATGCCCGGAACACCTCCCCAGGGAGGCGTCCAGGAGGCATCCGAACCAGATGCCCGAGCCACCTCAGCTGGCTCCTCTCGATGTGGAGGAGCAGCGGCTCTACTCCGAGCTCCTCTCGGGTGACTGAGCTTCTCACCCTATCTCTAAGGGAGCGCCCAGCCACCCTTCGAAGGAAACTCATTTCGGCCGCCTGTATTCGCGATCTCATTCTTTCGGTCACTACCCAAAGCTCATGACCATAGGTGAGGGTAGGAACGTAGATTGACCGGTAAATCGAGAGCTTCGCCTTCCGGCTCAGCTCCTTCTTCACCACAACAGACCGGTACAGCGACCGCATTACTGCGGAAGCTGCACCGATCCGTCTGTCAATCTCCCGCTCCATTTTCCCCTCACTCGTGAACGAGACCCCGAGATACACAAACTCCTCCACTCGGGGCAGGAACTCTCCTCCGACCCAGAGAGGACAGACTACCTTTTTCCGGTCGAGAACCATGGCCTCAGACTTGGAGGTGCTGATTCTCATCCCAGCCGCTTCACACTCGGCTGCAAACCGTCCCAGTGCACACTGGAGGTCCCGGCTCGATGAAGCCAACAGGACAACATCATCTGCAAAAAGCAGAGATGAAATCCTATGGTTCCCGAACCAGATCCCCTCCGGTCCCTCGCTGCGCCTAGAAATTCTGTCCATAAAAATTATGAACAGAACCGGTGACAAAGGGCAGCCCTGCCGGAGTCCAACATGCACTGGGAACAGGTCTGACTTACTGCCGGCAATACGAACCAAACTCCTGCTCCGGCCATACAGGGACCTAACGGCCCTCAGCAGAGGGCCACGGACCCCATACTCCCAGAGCACCTCCCACAAGATGCCGCGAGGGACACGGTCGAACGCCTTCTCCAAGTCCACAAAACACATGTGGACTGGTTGGGCGAACTCCCATGAACCCTCCAGCACCCTGCGGAGGGTATAGAGCTGGTCCAGTGTTCCGCGGCCAGGACGAAAACCACATTGCTCCTCCTTAACCCGAGGTTCGACTATAGGCCTAATTCTCCTCTCCAGTACCCTGGCGTAGACCTTCCCAGGGAGGCTGAGGAGTGTGATCCCCCTGTAGTTGGAGCACACCCTCCGGTCCCCCTTTTTAAAAAGAGGGACCACCACCCCGGTCTGCCAGTCCAGCGGCACTGCCCCCGATTGCCACGCGATGTTGCAGAGGCGTGTCAACCAAGACAGCCCCACAACATCCAGAGACTTAAGGTACCCAGGGCGAATCTCATCCACCCCCGGTGCCTTGCCGCCGGGGAGCTTTTTGACTACCTCGGCAACTTCAGCACAGGTGATGAACGAGTCCACCACTGAGTCATCAGCCTCCGCTTCCATAATGGAAGGCGTGTTGGTGGGATTGAGGAGGCCCTCAAAGTACTCTTTCCACCGTCCAACCACCCCCTCAGTCGAGGTCAACAGCTCCCCACCTCCACTGAATACAGTGTTGGCAGAGTACTGCTTCCCCCTCCTGAGGCGCCGGACGGTTTGCCAGAATCTCTTTGAGGCTGACCGATAGTCCTCCTCCATGGCCTCCCCGAACTCCTCCCAGGCCCGAGTTTTTGCCTCTACAACTGCTCTTGCTGCAGCACGCTTGGCCTGCCGATACCCATCAGCTGCTTCAGGAGTCCCACAAGCCAACCAGGCCCGATAGGACTCCTTCTTCAGCTTGACGGCATCCCTGACCTCCGGTGTCCACCACCGGGTCCGGGGATTGCCGCCACGACAGGCACCAGAGGCCTTGCGGCCACAGCTTCGGACGGCTGCATCGACAATGGAGGTGGAAAACATAGTCCACTCCGACTCAATGTCTCCAGCCTCCCTCGGAATCTGGGTGAAGCTCTCCCGGAGGTGGGAGTTGAAGATCTCCCTAGCGGAGGGTTCGGCCAAACGCTCCCAGCAGACCCGCACAGTACGTTTGGGCCTGCCGGGCCCGTCCAGCCTCTTCCCCCGCCAACGGATCCAACTCACCACCAGGTAGTGATCAGTTGACAGCTCAGCCCCTCTCTTCACCCGAGTGTCCAAAACACAAGGTCGAAGGTCGGCTGACACGATTACAAAATCGATCATCGACCTCTGGCCTAGGGTGTCCTGGTGCCAGGTGCACCGATGGACAACCTTGTGCTCGAACATGGTGTTCGTTATGGACAAACCATGCCCAGCACAGAAGTCCAATAACAAAACACCACTCGGGTTCAGATCGGGGAGGCCGTTCCTCCCAATCACGCCTCTCCAGGTGTTACTGTCACTGCCCACGTGGGCGTTGAAGTCTCCCAGCAAGATGACAGAGTCCCCGGTTGGGGTGCCATCCAGCACCCCTTCCAGAGACTGTAAGAAGGTCAAGTACTCTACACTGCTGTTCGGCGCATACGCCGAAACCACAGTGAGAGACCTCTCCCCAACCCGGAGGCGCAGGGAGGCGACCCTCTCACATACTGGGGAAAACTCCAACACATGGCAGCTAAGCTGTGGGGCTATAAGCAAGCCCACACCAGCCCGCCGCCTCTCACCATGGGCAACTCCAGAATAGAAGAGAGTCCAACCCCTCTCAAGGAGTTGAGTTCCAGAACCCAAGCTGCGCGTGGAGGCGAGCCCGACTATATCTAGTCGGTACCGCTCGGCCTCCCGCACAAGCTCAGGCTCCTTCCCCCCCAGCGAGGTGACATTCCATGTCCCCAGAGCCAGTTTCTGTGTCCGGTGATCAGGTCGCCGAGGCCCCCGCCTTCGACTGCCACCCAATCCACTCTGCACCGGCCCCTTACGGTTCCTCCCACCGGTGGTGGGCCCATGGGAGGTCGGCCCCACGTCGCTGCTTCGGGCTAAGCCCGGCCGGGCCCCGTGGGGAAAGGCCCGGCCACCAGGCGCTCGCATTCGAGCCCCAACCCCGGGCCTGGCTCCAGGGTGGGGCCCTGGCTGCGCCATACCGGGCGACGTCACGGTCCTTGATTTTACTTGCCTCATAAGGGGGTTTTTGGACCGCTCTTAGTCTGGCCCATCACCCAGGACCTGTTTGCCTTGGGAGACCCTGCTGGGGGCATTAAGCCCCCGACAACATAGCTCCTAGGATCATCTGGGCACTCAAACCCCTCCACCACAGTAAGGTGGCGGTCCATGGAGGGGACTACTGTCCCTACCTACTACAAAAGTTGTGAAAAGAAAATCAAGCAGGAACCCTGCTGGGGAATTAACATTAGGGAACAGGACAATCTAAGGAGAACACAAAACTACCCAACTCGAGGGATTATCACAACTGTACAACAAACAGAAAACTACTCTAACAGAGCGAAACAATACACAAGGCACAAACAAACTGAAAACTACTCCGCAGAGCGACACACTCACACAATGGAGGACAGCACAGCAAGGCTAAGTTTAACACAGGTTCTGCAGATCGAATCTTACTCTTTTCTTACACAATACACATGTTGCACGGGGGAGAACAACCAACACACTCTACACAAACCAAGTCACTACAAATTCTCCCCCAGGACGCGAAGTCTCGCGGGTCCTTTTATACGAGGCCTCGTCGACACTCTCATTCCATTTGGTCCACGCTCTCCCAGACGAACCAATCAGGGCGGGGGGCCGACGGTGCAGCAATTTGCATATTAAAATCACACTCAAGAAGACTCTGAGGAGAACGTCACTCACTCCCCTCCTAAGGACCTCAGGGGCCGTGACAGTACCTACCCCATTAAATTACGTCAACATGTAAAAGATGTTGAAATAACCTTTAAAATGTAATGTTGGATTTGCCCCTTCTAATTAAGTCACAGTAACACAAACACATTATGTTGACCCAGCATATTTACATTTATGTCACTCAACAAAACAATTTCTTGCTAAATTATCATGTTATAATTGGGTGGAAATACTTTCCATAATTTTTTTATGTTGCCCCAACAAATGATTTTTTTGAGTGTTCCTCTCTACCTTCAATTATCAGACAACTTTACCATACAGTTTTCTTCACATCTCCGCACATGGTCTGTGTCACATAATGAAAGTGAAGGACCACTTTGTTTTAATCATGAATGTTTATCCCACAGACTTAAATGGCAGGAGCAGATGCTGTAAGATGCTCTTAGACAGCAAATTATATTTTGGACAGGAGTTGTCACATTTGTAACCGAAACCAAAACAATGATTTTTACCTACACCCTACCAAGTGGCTTTAAATATAATTCTAGGAACTACAAGTAAACCTGCACTCTATTATTAGTGTTATTATGAGTGTTCTATTAGGAACATATTGTACTATTACATTCTGAAGGTATAATGGAGCTAGTCCATGTATCTAGGAGAGTAACTAGGAGAGTTTTAAAGTCCAAGTCTAGGAATGTCAGCCTCTTATTATTTTATGAATCCAGGGATTTTTTTTTACTTGACAAAGTTAAGAAGATGAAATGAGTTAAAACATTGAGTTATTGTTATTCATGCTCAAATCAGTGTTTGTCCTCTCTGTCCTTCACAACACATCATGTGGAGCGATGACGGCTGTGGGAGGTGCCAGGGATGGTGGTGAAAATGTTTGTGTGGGAGTGTTCTTTTTTTTTTACTCGTGTTTGTGTGGTTGTTGTGTGTTTGTTAATAGTGGGTGGGATGTGAAGGCTTTCGTCATGTGTGGAAGGAGCATTTTGTTTTCCAATCTCTTCACGCTCAGTTTGACAGTCAGATGGGATTAATGGTCGGCAGAATGTAGAGTGACGGGGTCAGTGGAACACAGGACGAGGTGTGAAATCACTTCTCTGTGCCCCCCTGACTGAAAGCTGACAGAGCCGCCTTTAGAAAACACTGCTTGATATGAACACAGTTATAATCTATTTTTTATAATGTTTTCAATCAACGTTTGATTATAAACAATTTACCTAATAAAACTGGTCTGATTGGTCTTGGTCTGATGTAGCTTGCAAACTTATCCAGCACTTTAGATGGATCCTCTTTTTCACCCTCAGCCCAGGTAAACGTCTTGTACACTTCTCTGCCTTGCTCCCCCAGCCACGTACCTAGCCAGCGGGCTTGTTGTTTAGCTGCTAGCTCCGAGAGCCATCGAAGATGAACGTAACATGACTCCGGAATCTTTCAAACTCCTGGTATAAGTCGGCAGCATCCCAGACAATCTTCGGGTGCTCAAAGTGTGACGACGTCATTCTGATGTGTTTTATTTAATGCACTTTGGACTTCTGACACCATGTATTGTATTGCTCACATGAACCAGACATGTGTGGAGCTGAAACTGTGTTTATTCACTGCTGCGTATGCGCAATCATACCAGCTACGTGACAGGTATGTCATGACGTTAGGTAGTTACAGCAGGCGCAGTTATACACACTGGTGCTTCTGAACACAATATGTTACATCTCTCCTCCTAAAAATAAATACCATATACAAATTAACTGAATTCTGCTCAACTCTAAATCAACTCAGTACTGCTTATGTGTTAGCTGAAATTCTATAACCAAGACACCAAACATTAATTTTCCAATGTATGCAGCAATATCATTTAAGGTGAACAACAAGAAATAACAAATTAAACACACAACTGGGAGGGATGTTTACTGGCTCTCTTTCTCAATAAAAACATAACTTGCAAACTTTGGTCAGTTACAGGTTCAGTCTATCAGGGGGCTTCACAACTCTACCCTTAACCCTCTACCCTTACTGATCTCTGGTAACACTTGAGTGTTGGGATTTGAGTGTGGCAGTTCAGGGGGACAGGAAGGATGTGAATTATTATTAATATAATTCTATATATTATTTATATATATATATATATATATATATATATATATAATATAATTATCATTAGTGCGCATGCGTGTGAAACGTGTGTAGCCTGTTACAGGCGCTCCCGACTCCCTTTTTATTACTTTATTCTACTTATTTTGACTTTTTACTGTAGGACAACATTTCCACAGATCCCTGCCACACGCCAACAGGAAATTTATAGGAATTATAGGATTTTTGGAGTTTTTGTTCGTCGTTACACACTTTGGTCAGCGTAACGATGCAACTTCCAGCGGCACACCAGGGATCAGCTGTTCGACCTGAGGCCGGCCACCACTTCAAATAATGCACCAAGAGAAATCCCTCCTGAATGCTGGTGCAAGACACACAGGGGATGCAGAAGTAATAAAAAGCTACGGAGGAAGAGGGAGGCTTTGAAACAACGCAGGCTTATGATGAACTTCAAGCCGTGTCTCCCCTCCATCGTCATGGGCAATGTGAGGTCCCTGGCGAACAAGATGGATGAACTGACAGCACTGTGACAGAGTCAGAGGGAATACTGTGAGTGTAGTGTTATGTGCTTTACGGAGACATGGCTGCACCAGGATATACCTGATGACAATACAACAGTTACGGGATTCCACACGGTCCGTGCGGTCAGAGACTGGGAGCGGCAAGCGCAAAGGTGGGGGACTTAATAACCGGTGGTGTAATCCAGCTCACATCACGGTGAAGGAGCGCATCTGCAACCCGGATGTGGAACTATGTGCTGTTGGACTACGTCCATATTATTTACCCAGGGAGTTTTCTCATGTCGTCCTGGTAATTCTGTATGCTCCACCCTCTGCTAACCACAACACAGATGGACAGACGAAGCAAATGCGACACTTCAGGACTGCTTTGAAGTGACTGACTGGCAGGCACTCTGTGAACCCCACGGCCAGGACCTTGATGGGATCACAGAGTGCATCACTGGATACATAAACTTCTGTGTGGACAGTTTTGTTCCAGTTAGGACAGTAAATGTTGTTACCCCAACAACAAGCCATGGGTGACTGGAGACATTAAAGCCATTTAAAACAAGAAAAAGAAGGCATTCAGAGCGGGCGACAGGGAGAAGGTGCGAGCTACACAGAAGGACCTGAGAATAAAAATCAGGGAGGCCAAGGAGAAGTACAGGAAGAAGCTGGAGTGGAAACTTCAGCAAAACAACACAAGAGAGGTGTGGAGTGGCATGAGGACCATCACTGGGTTACAGGTCGGGCAGCAGTGGTGGAGTTAATGGCAGTGTGGAAAGGGCCAATGAGCTGAATCGGTTTTTTAACAGATTTGATACAGTGACCCCAGTTCACCCTGCTAACGACTCTTCAGCAGCTGAGGGACAACGACCAGCCACATCCCCCGCCCTCTCTTCCCCCACAGCTCATCCATCATCCTCATCTGGATCAATCTTGATCTTGGGTTTCACAGTCACTACTGACACTTTTGCTTCTTCTTCTCTGACAATTTTCATTTGTCATTTGTCATGTGACATTACAAACTGCTGGGAAATTTCAATAGCTTTTGCTAGTGTCAGTTCCTCACCTCTATCCAGCAGCCTTTCTTGTACCCTTTTTTCTCTCACACCCGCGATGATTGCATCAATTAACATATCATCTGGATCAGGATATTCACAGTCCATCAGGATTAGTCTCAGATCCTTAAGAAAGTTATCAAAACCTTCAGTCTGACCTTGTTTTCTCTGTTTGAAGGGATGTCTTGCAATCGTTTTTTCTTGGTCTGATGTAGCTTGCAAACTTATCCAGCACTTTAGATGGATCCTCTTTTTCACCCTCTGCCCAGGTAAACGTCTTGTATACTTCTCTGCCTTGCTCCCCCAGCCACGTACCTAGCCAGCGGGCTTGTTGTTTAGCTGCTAGCTCCGAGAGCCATCGAAGATGAACGTAACATGACTCCGGAATCTTTCAAACTCCTGGTATAAGTCGGCAGCATCCCAGACAATCTTCGGGTGCTCAAAGTGTGACGACGTCATTCTGATGTGTTTTATTTAATGCACTTTGGACTTCTGACACCATGTATTGTATTGCTCACATGAACCAGACATGTGTGGAGCTGAAACTGTGTTTAATCACTGCTGCGCATGCGCAATCATACCAGCTACATGACAGGTACGTCATGACATTAGGTAGTTACAGCAGGCGCAGTTATACAGACTGGTGCTTCTGAACACAATACGTTACAAAACCTAAATGTTATTATTTTAAAATAAATAGTGCTGTGGTGCTATCTCTCATAGAGACAGCACAGTCTGATGTGATTTTTTTAGTGTGGAATTTTCTAAAAGAATGGAGGTGATCCCACCTCTGATGGTATGGTAACACTGGACCTCAGCTGCTTAGTATGTAGAATTACAACTAGCTAACCATTTGGCCCAAAGAGAGTATACCTAAGAGATACTATACTTTCCTCTTTATTTTTTGGTTGTTTTTGTTTTTTTGTTACTATTAATGAGGAACAGTGCTTGCTAGCTTGATGTGACTTTTGCTTGTTGAGGAGTGCAGTGACACAAGATGCATAGTAATGTTACCTTTCTGCTGTTGGACAGGTTGGTATATGTAAATCAATTGGAGCAGGCCTTGTAGCTTGACATTTGGTGTCTAAATAATCAATTATTTTGTTATCTTCTGCATTTTTGTGAGTGTCTCTGAGCAGGGGTTTAGGACAGAAATCACTTTGCTTGTGTTTTCTGTCTTTAAGACATCATGTTTTTTACTCTCTTTTTTTTAATGCTTCAAAAGTTGATCTGTCTAAAACAACCACTGAATGCTTTTGCATACTCTGTCTCCATGACTACCATGTCACTACAAACAGCAGATTTGAAAGGCAGCATCCTGTAGAATACAAAGAATGGCTCTGTACAAAGTTTGAACCTGTAGCATTGTCACAACCCAGGGTAACTTCTAAAGTGCCAAATCTTCTCTCACATTATTGCTAATGCTAATCTTTACAAATCCACAACTAGGAGAATACTGAACAACCATGCTATGCATGGCAGAGCTGTAACAAGAAAGCTGCTCTCCAAACACAACATCACTGCCTATCTTTTTTTTAAGTAATTTATTTATTTACTATTTTATTAATTATATTAATTAAGATGTGTTTTTTTTAAAAAAATAAAATGTGTGGCAGATGAGACCAAAACAGAACTATTGAGAAGCATAAATGAGAAGCATTATGTGAGAAAGAACTACTTTCCAGGATAAGAACCTAGTTGCATTTGTAAAACACGGTGGTGGTAGTATCAGGGTTTGGGCCTGTTTTGCTGCTACTGGGCAATGATGATATGCAATCATTCTATTTTAATTACTTCAGCAGATCAGGCCATCTTAGCATTGCATTCCTGTAGCATGTTTGTTCTAATGTTGTGTGACATAAACATCAAATTCAAACATCAAGTGTGGGATGTGGACATTTTGGTATGTGTAGCTCTCAATAGTCCCAGATCGTGTATCACGTGACATTTTCAACACGTCGTAACAGAAAAACCCCTGCCATCTACAATGCTGTTGATCTTTTTCATCGATCTTTGGAAAGTGCAGATTTCGAACGTTCACCCAGTTTTTATGTTGATACACCCAGTAAAACCAGAGATACGATACGTTTTAGTTCGAGTATTTGTCAGAGCATAAAAGAGCGATCAGAGCGCTCGGCAGGCGTTGGATTTCTCTCGCCGTACTCGTCAATTTTGGTCTTTTTACAAGTCGGTCAGATATAAATAGTAGATAAATAGTATTTTTTTTCCATTCGGATTTAGTGATTTTTGTTTGTTTTGGGGCCCAATATGTTAATAGAGTAGGTTAAACCTAAAAATAATGATCAGATCTTATAGGTGAGGTTGTGCTGAAAAGGATACCAAACATGGGTATGGTAATATTTTCAATGTGGGATATTAAGACAAAACCAAAAGCATTCATAAACGGCCAGAATAGGCCCAGACTTTTGAAGGTTAAGCAAGTGCTATGGTGTCTTGATAGTGAATGTGTGCGTTTGTGTGAGTGTTATGGTGGACAGCTGTGAAATGGGCTGTGACATTAACTTAAGCCAGACTTAGACTTTGCCCATGGCAAGACAGAATCCACAGTGGCCTTGTGTCAACATACTCACTCTTTCTGTATATCTGTCCGTCATGTTGTCACTTCTTGGTCCGCACAACCACAAACACATACAATAGTTCTACTATATCTAATAAAGGCTAAGTACCATTTCAGCTACTGTCTATGTTCTCCACCTAAGCATGTACTCGCTCTGGCCACCTTCTTCCCACGGGTCACAAAGCAAAATGAATGTTTTATGTGTTCATGGTGAAAGTAGTTAGCAGCAGAACCTATGACCACATCTACAGGACACATTTTTAAGTCCAGCATAAACAAACACATCCAAAACAAAAAGATCCCAGTGAGATGCAAGGAAATGAAAAATCGAATTTCTGTGCCATATGTTCATCATTAGATTTAATGAGAGTATTGATTGTCTAAATCTGATTGGCTCAGAGACATTCATGAATAATTTCTGATCATGTGTAGAATGTTAGCAAGGACTGTAATTTTTTAGCCTTGCAGGAGGTGCGTTGTTATTTTTCTGAGACTCCTGTGGCACTGATCATGCCTTATTATGGCCGGCGGGCACATTTTTCCAGCTCCACTCTCATGTGTTGATGATAGAGCACAGTAATTGGCTACACTGAGTGACAACCGATGTCTCGGAGGAGATAATGAGGCAGCCATTTTGAGTGTAATTCTGACAGTCACTTTGAGCAGTTAACACAATTAACTGCTGCAGCAGGCAGATCATTGGGTATGTATATTTATTAGCAGGCTGATTCCGGATTACACATTTTGAATATTAATCAAGGACTGATTACAGGCAGAACATTAAGAACATGGGATGTCTTTCTCTGTATATTAATAGATTTTTGTGGAATTGTTGTTGGAATTGTTCCAGAGGTGAAAGATCACATTCTTTATTTTTGTTTTATGGTGTTAGGCTTTTATGATGTGCATTCACAAGCTGCTGGGAGATTCTGGAATGGGCAGATATGTCTTCTAACAATGTAAGGTAATAGGATGACTCCTGGTAACCGTGTTCAGTGAGCCTAATGCACCTAAACATATACAGAGTGCTGTGCATTCTCTGCCACTTTGCTCTCCATGGGACAGCAGTGGCTCAGTGGTATAGCAGGTTTTTCCACCAGGGTTGGTGGTTCGATCCCAACTCCTCCCTAGTTATTGTTGTGTGTCCTTGGGCAAGACACTTTACCCTCACCGGCTCACTTGCTGGTCATTGTTTGACACTGCTTGGCAGCAGCCTTAAAAAACAATTACCCTCTGGGATTATTAAAGTATGCAAAATAAAAAATTTTTTTTACTGTCTTTAGTCCTTGGCGTATATAAGGAGAAGCTTTAATTCTCATTTGTTTTGTGACTGATTTCAATTCAGTGCAGATTATTTGTCTCCGTTTTACCATAATGCACTCCTGCAGCAGCTGCCAGTTTAAGTATTACCTGGGTCAACTGTTTATGGCACTGCATTTAGGTAACAAATCTAATATTTAAAATCTAATACATCTGGCATTATCCACATTTTCTCTAACTGTGGAAAATAGTGCAACATGTAGAACACTGACACTGACTGGAAGTTTTTACCTCGCTGAGTAAATAACACTTAAAAATTTTACTCTACCTCTGAAAATAAAAAATAAAAAAAACATGGTTGATTTAATCCTGTTTCTTATACAATATCATTAGCCAGGGCCGGACCAAGCCTTTATGGGGCCCTAAGCAAAATTTCATACCACCACCTCAGCAGAAGATTTGTGTTTTGATGGTACCTTATATTATGGACTTTGCAGACAAACAAAAAACAACATAGGCATGAAACAAAGAACCCGAATGGCCATTTCAAGTAGTTCAATCAATTTCAACATTACATGGTTACAATCGACGTGATTGTGCCTTAAAATGTTAGCCATTCAACTTCCCAAACTCTCCCAATGTCTATATGCCACACAGCAGCATGAAAGGGGCAGTGTGGAAATTGTCTGTGTGGAGAGGGACGTGGCAGAAGTAATGCAGGGGGGCAAAAGTTTGTGTAGGCTACAGGATCCTCCTACCAGCCTAGCTTGGAAAGGGGACTCCTCAGGCTTGAGGTGAAAAAGTCTTTTCCCATCTTGAGTTGAGATGAATTAATTGAGTTCAGGCTCTAGGCCTTATCAGTAGCTCGCCATAAAAACCTGGCCAGGGTTTCAGTTAGTGTACACACAAATAACAGTAATTATTATTAGCTGCATTAAATACATTTTCCAATTCAATATCAATATAACATCCATCAATGTACATCAATAAATATGATATATAATGTCAAAATAAATCACATACAATATTATTCAATATACATTAACAAGCATCAATGTATTTTGATATAATATGTACATTCTGTAATATTGAACTTTATTATTTTACAAAAGGCATTAAAACAATAATATAATGCACAGTGCTAATATAGGACAACAACAAATTATATCAATTTGCATTGATAAAGTTTTGGTTTTTGTATGTAAACATTCGAAGAGTAACAGGACATTAGTGGAGTTATGAACACTTCATTTAAGTTTGCATTATTTGAGAAACAAAGCTTAAAAGCCCATGCTAACCGGCCCATTCAAATCAATAGATCCGGCTAGGCTAGTGGTAGCATTACAATAGCTCGCGGCTAACAAGTCAATGCTAATGCTAACGTTAGCTTCGAACAAACAAACACTCACCGATTCGGCTCCGTAGTTGAACACAAAGCTCCTTTCTCTCAATAGTATGACCAAGGTGGAGGCTCCTACAAGTCAGAATTTAATAAACAAATAAAAAGCGCTGTCAGCCAATATTAAGCGAACCGAAAACTTTTGTTCGGTACACGTGTTTCAATTGGCTGGTCGCCACACAGACGCCATTGCACGCAGCTTCACGGCCTTCATAGTGTAGTTTCACCAACTAGTTGGGAAGGTAGCAGAGCTGAAATGAAGTTGATGGTGTCAACTATGTAGGAGCAGTACATGTCAGAGTAAAAAGAGGACATTTCCTGTTACCAGCAGGGGGCACCATGAGTAAGGCAGGATTTCAACACATAGAGGCTTTCAGGGCGGAGTCTTCATCATGCTCATAAAGTTTGGATACGTTTAGATAAAGTATGCGGGCATGAGAGCCGTTCGAAGTTTCATGGCAAAATCATGAATCGTCGCCACAGAGCAAGCCACAGAGGCCACGCCCTTTAAGTTAGAGAAAAGCTTTTGATACCTTTTGATCAGCAGGTCCTTTAGGTGACCTCCAGTAAATTTCAAGTCAATTGGGTGAAATCTCTAGGAGTTGTTCATCCGCATACCAATGGTGTAAATCTCCAAAATCGCCATTTTCCATCCAAGATGGCACACTTCCTGTTGGGTTGAGGTCATGGTGTCACCACTCGGTGCTCGGGCCCTAATAAACACTACAATTACAATAGGGCCTTCGCACCACTCGGTGCTCGGGCCCTAATAAATGTTGCAAACAATAAAATGCATCTGGTAAATATACAACACAACTTACATCTCTATGGACACACACTGGGATACAAACAGTGCATCATGCTTCTGTATGCTTCTAAACATCTCACTGCCGTCAGTCTCTTCTTTTCTGTGTCTGATGCAATCAGCGGCACTCTACCTGTTGGAGCACAACAGTACACCTAGCGGCTAGATACTGCACTCTCTTGTAATCTTCAGAACACATATAGACAAAGTTATGGCCAAAATAAACAGAAAAATTACTCTAGGAGGACAAAAACGTCCCGAACAGTGCATAAGGGTTAAGGTACTTTACAGAAACCCAGAGAATGACCCCCTTTCAAGCACTTTAAGGCCAAAGGCCAGGCCAGGTGTCAAGGAACTCCTTTTTAATGGAAGGACAAGGTGACAAGCTGACAGGATTAAAGTGAAGAAGAAAAGGTAGATGACAGAGAGGTTGAAATAAGTTTTATATTTTGAATTTTGGGCAGCACAGTGGTGCAGTTGTTTCCAGCAGGGACTTTCTGTGTGGAGGTTGCACATTCTCCCTGTGCCTGCATGGGTTTTCACCACTCCCTAAAGATCCCTAAACTGGCATAGTGTGAGTGTGATTGGTTGTTTGTCTATCTGTGTTGGCCCTGCTACGGAATGGCGACCTGTCCATGGTGTACTCTGCACATTGATAGCAACTGACAGGAGGTTTAACATAATGATAATTTCATTCTGTCCATTTAGGTAAACTGACATAATACAGACTCTTGTTGCTTTCATGCAAGTTCCCTCACAGATTGTCAGCAAGTCTCAGGAGAGAAAAAGCGCACTCTTCAACTCCATCAATTATTTACTTTGTAAATACACCTTGCTGTCACTTCTGACCTTTGAGAAAGTTTGAGGCTTTTCAGTCAATTAAGAGACATTTTTGAAGCAGATGCTGTGCCGGTGACCTCACTGAAAAGCCTGCTGAGATTCCAATTTGCAGCATAAACAAGCCTGAGACTGTATGGAGAAAAAGCTGCTAAAGACCACATGGAATGCAAGGAGTGCCTCTAAAAACAAATCTATTTTTACACAAAAAGCAAAAAACACCTTCAGGAGAAATACTGTCAGTAGAAATCTGACAAACTGGAAAGTAACATGGAAATCAAGGTGTGTCTAATGAGACAGTGGACAGGAGGGAGACAATGGCAGGAAAACACAGAGTGATCTTTCTTGGCAATTCATGTTCCATCCAAGGAAATTGAGACATGCCATATGTCCATCTCCTACAATTAACTTATGTATGTTAGAGTAGAAGGGAATGAATGTGGAAGAGAAAAAGGGGAGAGCTTTGTGTGAAGTGAGGCTTTTCTCAGCATGGAAAGCTTCCTCTCAGCAGGCACTAAGAGATCTTCTCTTCCTGCAATGACTCCATCAGGATTAGTGTGGAAATGGCAGAAATCAATGCACTGAGGAGTTGGCCTGTCGAGGATGCCTGGATTTGGAGGAGGAAAACCAATCCAGTGAGACTAGGGTATCAGTTGTAATCTCTGAACGCAGTCAGAGCCAGACACCCCTTACCCTTCTCTGCCTCAAAATCCTCACCTGGAGTGAGAATACACAATGGTCGCACATTGGGTCTTAGACACAGATACCAGGGGTGGGACGGTTCAGGAAAAAAATCCAACCGTTCGGTACACGTTTCGGTTTGGGGCGAGTGTTCTGTTCGGTTCTAGACATGCGCATCAAGTAATACAGGGAGGCATTTTACCACAGCATAGAGATGAGTGTTGGCAACTTGGCGTCTCTCTCGCTACATCTGGTGACTTTTCAAACTATCAAAAGCAACTACTGACACTGGTGACTTTTGGAGGCTGACGTGAAAGCATGCATTCTGCAGTCAGGCTACTGTCCTCGACAAGCAGCGACCATGAGCTCCCCCAACTCAAAACACTCACAGCCAGTCACTCTGACAGTGGCTTCACGCAGCAGAGAGACCCACACCACTCTGCGTCCAATTGTGCGCAAAGCTGCCGAAGGTCTCGTCAATGCTTACAGAGCAGGATGTAAATAGAATATTTAAGATAGATATTTAAGATTAAGATAATATAATGATAGGGGAAAAACTGAACTGATTCTAAATATGGTGAATGTTGGATAATTAGGATTTATATTTTGTGCTCATCTATGGTATTTCCAGAGTGTTAAAAGTAGAAAAAACCTCAACAATGTAAACCGAACCGAACCGAAAACCGTGACCTCAGAACCGTGATAAGAACCGAACCGTGGATTTAGTGAACCATTCCACCCCTAACAGATACACACTAGTTAATCTAGGGGACATTTGTTGATAATTATGTGTGCTTTGTGTTATGCCCTGATCTGGTTTGATGTAACAGTAGGCTTTATTCAAAATAGTAAAAATAGTAAAAACAATAGCAGGATTGTGTCTGAATTTGGTGTTCTGCCATTTGTCAAGTAACACCAGGTGCTGCATTCAGGATGGTCTCACTCTGATTGCATTACATACAAATGCATGGCAAATGTCTAAAAGCCACACATATGCATTTTGTCATTAGATTTCAGCCTGTAAGCTAGTCTGTAGGACTTACAATAATGGCTTTACTGACCGTCCATCCAATATGTGAGGAGATGTAAAAATGCATAGCACATATCTACCATTTCTCCTTATAGATTCTGAACTACTGGATAAGGTCATCACAGGTCGTGCAAACATAGCGTTAAAGATCATTTCTCACATGTTCTCCTTCAAGAAGGCTAATTTGAGGCACAAAAACAACATGGTCGTTTATATTAGAGATGGGTTAAAAACTACTGATGTTAATCCACTCTGACCTCCTCCATACACACATTGTTTTATGTTTCTCTTTGTGCAATACATTCATTTTGGTTATGCTATGGATAGCAATGCAAGCTTTTTGTACTTAGACTTACACTTAGTCTCATCTGCTTCCTTACATGCAGTCAATGCAGTAATAATGTAGACTTAAAGTGGGAAGTAGATTTTTAGGTTTAACACCCTGTTGGTGAGTTCGCCTATTCAGCACACAGCTTCTTAGCCATTAGCCAGGTGTGTGATTAAGGTTAGCGCTTTAGCAGTCATGCTACTCTCTTGTTTCTTTTCATCCTTTACCTTTGCACTCTCCCATACTGCTGCTTTCAGCAGAAATTAGCTGCATTAAGGCAGTGACTAATCGCTTCACGTTTTCCCTTCCATTGCATTTGCCAGCCATGGCCGTGGCTGTCTGGATCCATAGGTAATGCTAGCCTTATACGAAAGCCAGACCACCTCAATCAATAACCACGTCTGGCAAGGACGGAGATGGAGGAGAGGAGAAGGGGAACAGGATGCTGACTAATTCAATGAAATAGACATTACCCAGAGCTCGCAACGCGCCAGGGCATGAGTAATCATAGACAAATTCATTTTGGAGCCCAGGAGCCCAGTATTGCTTTCAATTAAGGGCAGAGTTTAAAGTGAGTCAGGTGCATATAGTGTGAGGGAGGAAGAGGAGAACGGAGATAAATTCAGACAGCATTCGGATCAGTTTCTGTTGACATTGCCAATTTGTCAGTAAGGTCTTCTTTAGGCATTAAGAACAGCCAGCCTTATGCCTAACTAACCAGTTCGCTATGAAATGCTCACAATCATCTATCTATTCCAAAAAATAATGCATTACAAGAGGATGCTGGCTAAAGAACAAACAACAAATGTGCTATAGTGCTGTTCCTAACTGAAGTAAAGTGTAAAGTGAGTGGAGTAAAGTGATTGTGGGTAAATGGATTCATTATAGACTACATTAACAGTGCTAACAAACTAAACAGCAACTGGTCAAACACCAGTGGTCTCGCATGTCTTGTTTGCAAACCTGTCACTTCTGGCTGAGTTAGAGATGCAATGGCAGTGACTGATTCAGGCATTTTGTATCTAACAGCAGCATAAAAGGCAAAGGCAGACTGAGTTTACGTAAAGTGCTTTAGCTATTGAGCTACATTGAGCTACATTATCAAAAATAATACAAAATGCAAATATGTGAAAACTGTTATTTTATATGTTCATTAGACTAATTAAACCAAGCAGAAATTTCACACTGAAAATATACTTTTAAATATGTTTTGTAGACAATTTGACCCTCAACATAATAAGAGGGTTGAATTTGACAGATGTATCTACTCCAATATTTGTTACTTATTTGTTATTTATTACCTTTTCATCCAGTGATGTGTTTTTGTCAGGATGTGGAGAAGACTCACACAGATTCAGTGGTAGAGGATTATCCTAGGTTTAATACAGGAAAAATGGTCGGTACGCGGTAGTCAGTCCAATAAGGCAACAGCACAAGTGGGCTAGGCTAGATCAGTAGTTACAAACAATAAGACAATCCACTATGACTCAGGCACAAAAAGGTCAGTCAAAAAACAATCAATACAAAAAGCAGGCTTAGTCATACAACAGAAGAGACAATTTTGAAAAAAGTGCTGGAAGACTCAGAAAACACACAAAACCATCAGGCGATGACCTAGGCAAAACACACACTACAAGGAAAGACATTTAGACGCAGGTGGTACACATTGTGTACTTCACATTAGAGTGAAGCCGGTAATCAACCTGAAACAGGAGAAAGATCAGAACTTTTCATATTCACTTCAAATACTCCACATACAGATCCATTTATTTCTTTATTTTCTTGTCTAAATCTGAAGGCACAACAAGGCTGTGAATTGCATTTTTTCAACTGTTGCATTGTGTGTAGTAGCAGAGTTCCTCATTTTTTAAGGTACACAGTAAAAAACAGAGAGATAATTTAACTCTTAGAGAGTTGAATTTCATTTTTTTCAGACAATATTTGGTCCTACTCAAAGATAGAGTCAAATGTACTCTATGGCCAGTGTCAAATATTCAGAGTTAATTTTACTCTGTTGCATGAAACTTGACACCCACATGTCCTCATGAGTCTCACCACCTCTTCGGTGTTAGAACTTCATGGAAAACCTGGTAACGTATGAGGCAAGACTGCAGGACTTAGAGGTCCAATGCAGGCAGCAAAGCCACAAAAACTACCAGGTGGGGAGGGAGATTAACTCAACCATCCAGAAGTTTAAATGTCGTACACACATGTACACGTAGATGCACACACCAACACACCCTCCTCACTGATGGTGCAAATCAATATTGCAGCTAACCACAAGGTGCCACTGGCATAGGGGTTGGTGTTTGACTCTTTGTAACTTTTTCAGACAACCAGGAGAATTAGGAGGCCATTATCAAGCACATCATCAAAGTGGAACTGTGCATGTCAGCCATACTGGGGCGTAGGCAGAGACGGAGCTTAATTGTATCTCTGCAGTGTTGAACACTGATGGAATCAACTCTGTCAAACAACTCCACAACCGGACACAACTTAACTCTGAAAGTGTTGAAATTACACTTCAGGAGTTAAAATCAACTCCTAAACATTTAACTCTGAAATTTTAAGTCCATTTTTTGCTGTGTACTGTTTGATTTTGGTAATTTCCAGGAGAGATAAAAGATAGCATGGAACTTATTTGTATTTCCTGAATAAAATGAAAAAAACAAAACATTGTTATTGAGCTTGTTGATCCTGTATATTGTGCAATATACAGTATTGTATAGCACAACCTCAGTAATACAGATGACTCTACCTGAGGAATACAGGCCACAGAAAACATGATGATGACAAAAGCACAGCAAGAAGTATGTTGTACAAATGAACATGTACACAACCGAGTCATACATCACAGCTCTGATGCTGTAAAAAACAAAATTACTTAATTTTCTTTTTAAATTAGTATTTTGTGCGCACGTTATACATATTTCGTGGCCACGATATATTTATTTTTTGACCATGTCATCAGAGGGGCTACGTACATTTGTTACTGCCTGTACCTGTTAGCAGTTGGATTTTTTTTTATTGCAGGACAAACAGGTAGTACAAGTACAGAGCAAGACATACATGTACATACATACATACATACATACATACAAAACAAACACATAACACGATGAACATGAATGACACAGAACAAAACAAAACAGACAGAACAAAAGATAATAATTGTTAATGACTATAAGTGAAGGCTGGATTATGTGTGCATGTGTTGTGTGCATAGGTGTGCATGTCAACAGAGAAAGTAAAATGCTCTAACAGGAGTAAAAAAATACAAAAAATAGAACAAATAATTATGTTAATAGTAATAATAATTATAATTATTAATAATAATAATAATAATAATAACAATGTCAATGATAAGTGAATACATATAGTGTGCGGTCATAAAAAAACATTAGTGTAGTGTATGTATTTGTATGTACTGTAGTGGATGATGTATTTTATGTTGGGTCATGATTGCTAAGAGGTGAAAAATGATTGCCAGATAGGGTTATGATCATGTTTAGCTGAGGTTGTAGCTTCTAAGGAGATGTAGTCAGTGATCAGGTTTTTCCAGTGTGTGATGTGTATAGAGCTGTGTGATTTCCAGTTCATGAGGATAACTTTTTTTGGCGATAGTTAGCACCACAAGGAGTAAGCGGCTGTGTGAGTTGTCCGGTGTTAATGAGGATATGTCTCCTAGCAGACAGAGGCAGGGGGAGAGAGGGACGTGGCAGCCCATGTTATAAGATAAATGTCTGTAATGCTTTTCCAGAAGTGTTGGATAGGTGTGCAGTGCCAGAATGCATGGATGTAACTATCTGTGCAGTTTTGTAAGCAATGTGAACAGAGTCCAGATGAGAAACCCATTTTTTGCATTTTTTGTCCAGTTAGGTGAGTTCTATGGATGATTTTGTATTGTATAAGTTGCAAGGTGCGTTGTCATGAAGTAAATGTTTTGGCAGATGTGGGACCAGAAGTCGGCATTAGGAGCAATGCATAGATCAGATTCCCATTTTTCTGAGGGTAAAGACAGTGTTGTGTCAGCCTGTAATATTAATTTATAGATTTTAGAAAGAAGTTATTTTGAAGAAGAAATGTTAATGAGTGCAGAGGCTGAAGATGGAAGGTCTAGGTTTATGTTCTTTTTTTCAGTTTTGATTGGATCGACTTTGAAACTTGTAGATACTGTAAAAATTGATGGCTCCCAATGCCGAAATTCTGGACCAGGACAGTGGAACCAGAGTATTGTTTTGAATGATGTTTTTAAGATTTGTGATCCCTAGCTCTATCCATGTGTTTATCTTTAATGGTTGCTTATTACACAGGAAGTCCGGGTTATGCCAGATCGGGGTGAAGAAAGACGGGGCCAAAGTGGAGTTAGTGATGTTGTAGAATTTCCACCAGGCTGCAGATGATATTGTAGGGCTTTAGAAACAGAGTTGTTTTTTTACTGTCTGACTTAGAAATGGCAAATCTGATACATGGATGTCTTTACTGATTGTTTGTTCTATGTCTAACCATGTGCTATCTGACTCAGTGGGATGTGTCCATTTATATATATATTGAAGTTGATTTGCCAGTGAGTAACAGTAGAAATTCGGTGACCCCACTCGTCACCTGGATCACTAACTATCTCACAGGTCGACCGCAATTTGTGAGGCTGAGGAACACCGTCTCGGACACGATAGTGAGCAGCACGGGGGCACCCCAGGGCACAGTACTTTCTCCATTCCTGTTCACACTCTATACATCAGACACTGCTCACAGTCCTGCCACCTGCAGAAGTTCTTGGATGACTTTGCCATTGTGGGCTGTACCAGCAGAGGTCGAGAGTACATGAGTGTGGTGGACAGCTTCGTGGAGTGGTGCGGACAAAACCACCTGCAGCTGAATGTCACAAAGACAAAAGAGCTGGTGGTGGACTTCAGGAAGCACCAGACACTCCCAGACCCAGTCAGCATCAAAGGTACCAACGTGGACATTGTGGACAGCTACAAATACCTGGGTGTCCACATTGACCACAAACTGGACTGGTCCACAAACGCAGAGGCAATATACAAGAAGGGACAGAGTTGCCTGTATCTCCTAAGGAGACTTAGGTCCTTTAACGTCTGCCAGACCATGCTGCAGATGTTTTACCACTCGGTGGTCTCCAGCGTCATCTTCTACGCTGTAGTGTGCTGGGGCAGCAGGATGAAGACGGCCGACACCAACAGACTCAACAAGCTCATTAGGAAGGCTGGCTCGGTGCTGGGAGTGGAGCTGGAGTCTGTGGTGGAGGTGACGGAGAGGAGGAAACTCCTCAGTATTCGGAACAACACGTCTCACCCCCAGATGACACACTGCTGTCCTACAGGAGCACATTCAGTGGTAGACTGAGACTTCCGAGGAGCAACACAGAACGCCACAGGAGGTCCTTCCTGCCAGTGGCCATCAGACTGTATAACTCCCCTTTCTGTAGGGAGAAGAGCTAGATAATCATGTCAGGCATCACTGTCATTCCCTCCACTGGTCTATATTTATGTTTACTTAGCACCTTATATCTCCATATTTGTATCCATGTATCATATATTGTGCTCATACTGCGTACTGTACTCTGATTTGGATCATAGTGACACTCTTATACTCTGTACTGTACTATACTGCATTTAATGTAACTTAATACCTCTGGCACAATAATTTCTTTCGGGATTAATAAAGTTTTATCTTATCTTATCTTATCTTATCATTGAGACCGCCTAATATTTTCGGTTTCTGAAGTGTGACCAGTTTGATTCTTGGGGTTTTATTTCTCCAGTAGTATTTATTTATGGATGTGTCAAGAGATTTAAACCAGGTGAGAGGTGGGTGAGATGGGATCATTGAGTAGGTAGTTGACTTTGGGGAGAATTGACATCTTGACTGTTGCTATTCTACCTAGAATGGATAATGGAAGGTTCATCCAACGTTAAAGGTCATCATTTATAGTTTTGAGGAGTGGGGTGAAATTAAGACGGATCAGCTCTGACAGCCTGGAGGAAATGTGGATGCCTAAATAGGTGATGTGGGTTGTGCAGAAGGGGATCGGTGTTGTAAGGGCTGCCACATCCTGACTGCTCATGTTCAACAGGAGTATGGAGGATTTGTTCCAGTTTATTCAGTAGTCTGAGATACGTGCAAATGAGTTTATGACTTATTACTAATTACCTCCTGTAATGATGATTGCAAATTTTGAATACAAAGTAGTATGTCATCGGCATAGAGACTAATTTTGTGGTGCATGTTGGGAGTTTGGGTTCCTGTTATGAGGTGGTTCTGACGGATGGCTGCTGCTAAGGGTTCAATGAAGATGGTGAATAGAGCAGGGGCATCCTTGCCTGGTTCCCCTATGCAGAGTGAAGCTCTGTGATGTTTGACTGTTAGTAATGACTGTAGCTGCAGGAGAGGTATATAGTGTTTTAACCCAGTTTATGAATGATTCCCCAAAGCCAAATCTGTGAAGGGTGTTAATGAGGAATGACCAGTTAACTCTGTCAAATGCTTTTTCTACATCTAATGTGACTATGATTGATTTTAGGCAATGTGACACTGAATGATGTATTAAATTAAACAGTCTGCGTGTATTATTGGATGAATTCCTTCCTTTAATGAAGCCTGTTTGGTCCGGATGAATTATGAATGGAATGATCCTTTCTAATCTGTGGGAGAGTGCTTTGGTAATGATTTTTATGTCAACATTGAGAAGTGAAATATGGCAGTAACTTGAAGGTAGGGTGGGGTCTTTGTTTGGTTTCACAAGGAGTGAAATGGATGCTGTGTTCATATTAGGTGGAAATCTAGAGTTCTGTTGTATTTCAGTTAGCATTCTACTGAAGAGTGTGGCAAAGATGGACCAGAAGTGTTTGTAGAACTCAGCAGGGAAGCCATCAGGTCCAGGTGCCTTATTGTTGGGCATTCTAATCAGAGCAGAGTGCATTTCTTCATTTGTTAAGGGAATGTCTAAGGTGTTTTTTTGTTCTGTTGACAGCTGGGGTAAATCTAGGTTGTAGAGAAATGAGTTAATGTCTTCTTCTTTTGGGTTGTTATCTGAGGAGTAAAGGTTGGCATAAAATTCTCTGAATATTTGATTTATTTCTTCTGGTGAGTTTGTTGGCTTCCCTGCTGAGTTTGTGATGGTCAATATGGTTGATTTCTCCTTATTTCTTTTGATTTGGTTTGCTTCTTGGCGAAGTCTACTGATTAAAAAATGTATTCTTTTATTCAGGATTTCATTTATTTGTAGCTTATATTGTCTTAATTTCTTCCCGATTTCCTCTGTTGGGCTGGTTGCATTGATGCTTTCGAGCAGTTTAATTTTTTGTTCTAATTCAGATTCTTGTTTGTTTTCTTTCTTTTTCTTATTAACTGAAAATGAAACGATAATGCCTCTCATCACGCCTTAACCCATTTTCCATACAAGAGTTGGTGATGACTTTGAGGAATCATTCATTTCCAGGAAGGAGGCCCACTCTCTTCTGATAAGACTGTCAAATTCTGGGTCTTTCAGGAGAAATGTGTTAAAACGCCATCTGGTAACTGGTTTGTGTGACCTCGGTAAGTTCCATTTGAATGACACTGGGGCATGGTCACTAATGGTGATTGGGTGAATTTGGTGGTCAGAAATATTTGGGATGATTGAGTTACTGGTGAGGAAGAAATCAATGTGTGAGTATGAATGATGAACTGGTAAAAAGAAAGAATACTCTCTTGCGGTTGGGTGTCAAGCATCGCCAAGACCAAAGTCTCTCATGAACTGGGTTATTGTTTCTATGGATTGCGAGGTGCGTTTTGTTCCAGATGTATTGGATCTGTCTATTGATGGGTCTATTACTGTATTAAAGTCACCACCGATTATTATTGCAGTCAGAAAAGTAAGATATGGAGGAGAAGAAGTTATGAAAAAAGGATGGGTCATCTGTGTTTGGGCCATATATGTTACCAATTGTCAGTGGGCTATTATTAACAGATATATTAATGATGATGAAACTTCCTTATGGATCTGAGATTGTGGGGGATTTTAATTTGGCATTATCAGGTTCGAGAGGTGTGTTTCCTGTAGTAAGCAAATATCTGCCTGGATTGAAGTGAGATGATTAAATAATTTATTTTTCTTTGCCGCGATCTCCCATACCATGAACATTCCATGTAACAAATTTTAGAGCTGACATGGAGGAGTATCAGTGATAGAAAAGTTCATTATGCAGAGTTGGTGAGTGTTTGTGAGAGTGTGTGGATATATGTAGGTAAGTGTATGAGTGTATGTCTGTGTGTAGTCTTTGTACGAGTGGCTTGCATGTCTATATGAGCAAAACACAACAAAACAAGGGGAGGGGGGATTATACACATAAAAACAGGAAACAAAACAAAAACACTTAACAATAGAGCAAAACGTATGATACGCCACATGTCAGAGCACATGCTGTGCGGGCGTCATGTAGGTGTATTTATTTTTTATTGTCCTTATGAGTTATGGTAATGAAAAAAAAGGAAAAAAAGACGAGGTGAAAAAAAGAGAGAGAGAGAGAGATTCAGAGGGGGGGTGGGGGGGGGTTAACTGGAGAGGCTGTGATGTATAGGGTTTACATTTGGAGGGGGCTAGTACAGCCAGGGGGTGATATCCGTTTATATAAAGTTTGTCCACAGAAATGACTGCTTTCTTCCCTCTGAGATCATTTGTTTGCGGATTGGGAAAAGTTGTTTTCATCTGTCTATGATTTCTTTTGGGTATTGATCGTTTAGTCCGTAGTCTGTCCCTTTTAGCTATTTTCCTTGTCGTTTGACTAATTCCTTTTGTTTCCAGTGTTCGAATTTGGCGACAATCGGACGGGGTCGGTTGTTGTTGCTATTTTTTTGGCCCAGGCGATGAACGTGGTGAAAGGTGATACTATTTATGGTGTCTGTGGGAAGGTTGAGATGGTGTTTCATAAAGTCCCTCACCGTTTTTTCTGGGTCTTCGTGGTGTGTTCATGAATGCCCGAAAAAACCAAGGTATTTGTCATGCTGCGTGCTTGTAGGTCCAGAATAGTTTGTTTAATGACTTTATTTTCGACGATAATGGATGTAAGCTGGTTTGTACCAGAGGTAAGCTGGTTTGTGATAGTTTTAATCTTGCCATCTTGGATCGTGCACCGTCACGTGAGTGTTGCGTTCACAGTGGCATTTCCCGTTCACATTCCCAGCTAGCAGTTGGATTTAAAGATACAGCACATGATAGAAAAGTAGCTAATGTCAAATACAATTTTACAGATTTTACAGAGAGGTTTCAAAATGGGAATAGAGGATGAATAAAAAGGAAAATGGAAACAACCAATGAAAACCAATGAAACAACAGCAGACACTGACAAATACATAATCAGACTTGCAAATTAAAAGAACAATGTGGATATTCATGGCTGGAATTGTTGTATCGCTTAACATATATGTTCACAAAGCTGTTAAGGGGTCAATGTCTGCTAAATCTTTAGGCCCATTTTACTATGGAATAAGTGCAGTAAAACATTTCAGTCCAGGTATAAATATCTGTCTGAAGTAAATGTATGGGATAAATTAAGGTTTGTTAATTAAATTTTAAGCACATTTTTAATAAATCCTTGACCAAGCCGATTTTTGATGCAATACCTATTTGAGTAAAAGTTGTGCAGCTGTCATCATGATAAGCATGAGCATAAGCAGTTATATTGTAGTTGTCAGAGCTTAATCAGTTATGCCAAAGATAAAGGTACCCACATACATGCAGGATGTATAAAGAAATCCAATTTCTGTTCCTGTTTCCATGGCATTGACCTGACCTGACATTGTGTCCATCTCTTTGTATTTATTTATCCAGCTTCTCTGTTAATGTTCTTTCTGTTATTTTCTGTTATCTCACCTCTGTGTTATCTCACCTCAAAGATTTACATGTTCTGCTGTATGTTTGAGCACATCCAAAAATGTTAAAATTTTCAGAAGAAAAAAAAAATCCAGGCACTGCAATTATGTAGTGGTCATCAGACATGCATGTTTAAGAATATAGTAGATGATGTTTTAATGAGAGAATACAAGAGATGGAAATCATGTAGGCACTGCAATGCAGACTTTGACAGACACAACATTCACCATACTTGACAATCCTCCAGCAGCATTTGTTTATCAGGGAATTAAACAGTTATACGAGCTGCATCTTTTCAACTTGCTTTTATATTTGATTTCCTGAGATTACATTTTCTAACAAAACAGCATCTGACTGCATTTTTGTTCTTCTGGAAGTGCTCAGGAATGCAGTTTTAGCTGCTGCTGTGACTAAAACATGCTGATGCATCCATAGATCACTGGAATCTAATCAATGGATCATTTACATCGTTCTTCCAATTGTATTACGTTATTAAGAGCAAGCTTTTTATAGACAGAGAAAAAGCAGATGTACACAAAAATTGCATTTGTTATTAAATATAGTGTGACATTTTTAACATTGACATATGGTCATATTTTTTCCAGACAGCCAAAATGACATATCTGGCTACAGGGCTGACAGGACACAGTGTAGCAAGAAAATACTGAAAGTCTACAGGAGCCAGAATGGTGGATTGTGGCCTAAACTTTCCAGACAGGATGCTTGTTCCACATGTGGCTGATTCTTTTGCAGAATGACCCTCTCAAAAAACATCAATTTACTTTCCTTTTCACTCACAATTATGTTTTTTAATCACGTGAAGTATGCCTTCTCTCGACACAAAAATGCAGCTTTTGGTTGATAATGCATCCACCAGATACAATGGTCAACATTTGGATGCCTGACATCACATGGTCGTGGGATCGATACAGCCTCAAAAAGAGGAGGAGGCAGAGGTACAGGTATAGGTCACTGCTGTGTCATTTTCACCCACAGTTAGGTTTTGCTTTAATTCGCAGTTGGAATTAGGCATTAAAAACTACTGGTTAGGCACTAACAAAACAGTAAGGGATTAGCTAAAGATCATGGTTTGTCTTCAAACACACAAATTCCTAACACATTTTACCAGGAAAAACTGTTATCCTGCCTGCTGATACTGTCATTAAGATTAAGAATTACTTTATTAAATTAAATTGTAGTAGCAGCATATCAAAGAACAATAAATACATATATACAACAATATACACTACCGTTAAAAAGTTTGGGGTCACTTGAAAATGTCTTTTTTTTTTTTTAAAAAAATGTTTTTTTTTTATAAATGAAGATAACATTTAAGTAATTAGACATACAGTCTAGGCATTGTTGGTAAATGACGATTGTAGTTAGAAAAGGCTGATTTTTAATGAATTATACACAAAGCTATTAGGGGTGGGACGGTTCAGGAAAAAAATCCGGTACACGTGTTTCGGTTCAGGGCGCGTGTTCTGTTCGGTTCTGGACATGCGCATCAAGTAATACAGGGAGGCATTTTTACCACAGCATGGAGACAAGTGTTGGCAACTTGGCATCTCTCTCGCTACATTTCAAAAGCAACTAATGACTCTGGTGACGTTTGAAAACTGACGTGAAAGCACGTATCATACCGCAGTCAGGCTACTCTCCTCGACTAGCAGCGGCTGTGAGCTCCTCCCCCGCATCAACCCACTCCCAGCTGGTCAGTCTCTCTGTAGCTTCACGCAGCAGGTTCAGCTGCAGGCAGAGCAGAGACCCACAGTACTCTGTCCAATCGTGCGCAAAGCTGCTGCTGGTCCCGTCAGTGCTTACAGAGCAGGATGTAAATAGCATATTTCAATGGCAAAAATAAAAACAAAACCACGGACATCAGTACTGTTAGCATTGCATAGCTCAGCCTAGTCATAGAGTTCAGTCTATCCAACTAGCATGTCGTTCTCTGTCCGACGGTGGGAGTATGTGCGCACACGTGTCTGTGTGTCTCGGTGTGTGTACACACATCGGGCCTCTGTGCGCAGACAGCAGCGGTGAATTGTAAACGCACAACCATGCAGACAGAAATGACATGCTGCCGTGCAAATGAGATAAATAACATGAGCTGTTTAGTTTGTTTAATAAAAGACCAAGGTGTAGACCTGTTCTATAGGAAAGGTTTTCTTAAATGGCTTCTGTCATGATCTGGTGCTATATAGAAATTAAAAAGAAATGAAATTGACTTAACCTGATATCATGATAGGGGGAACACTGAACTGATTCTTAAATATGCTAAATGTTGATTAATTAGGATATATATTTTGTGCTCATCTGGTATTTCCAGACTGTTAAAAATAGAAAAAACCACAACATTGTAAACCGAACCGAACCAAAAGCCGTGACCTCAGAATGGTGATACGAACTGAACCGTGGATTTAGTGAACTGTTCCACCCCTAAAAGGTATACAGAGGCACTTTTCCAGCAACCACCATTTCTATGTTCTAATGGTAAAAAGGGTAATTGATGATTAGGAAACTCCTGTGAAATTGTGTTAGCACAGCTGAACTGTTATGCTGATCAGAAAAGCTATAGAACTTGCCTGGTGATGTTACAACCCTCCGCTAGGGGAGAGAGGGTTGAGAACATTGACCAATCAGGACAAAGAGATTGGTTTAAAGTTGTTTACTGATTATTCAGCAAGTGATTATAATAACCAAGAATTTAACACGTTACAATAATTTACAATACAAAAGGAAACGAAAAGTGAACAGGAACCCTGCCAAAGCCGTATAAGGTAAATCAAACAAAAGAACAAACAAAAGAACACACCTGATTACGGCAACAGGTGGAATAAAACAGGCCACTAACTAATCGGCCGGTGGAAGGTGAAATAAATACAATGCAACACTTTTCTATACGGATAAACAAACACAAATAGTACCAGAACGAAAAAATCACAACCACGAGGTTGGAATTACATACTAAGACTTTCTTACTACCGAAACAAAAAGGGACCGCCTACCAAAAGGGTTCACACAGAAGCGGTTTCCACAAAACAAGTTACAAATGAACGTACAAATGAGGCGAAACTCAATTAACCAGTTCTTACTATTCCACACAACAAGCAAGCAATCAAATAAGCTATGCCAGAGAGAGAGAGGGGGAGAGAACTCATGCCAAACAGGGCTCCAAGTCTTTTCCCGTCGGTGTGTCGTTTCCGTCGCCTTTTCAATGGGCTTCCTGAAGTGCAGCCTGGTGATTGGTTGAGGAGCAACCCAATCACGCAGCGTCAGGTCTTCAGTCCCCCAATCCATGCAGCTCCAGCTCAGCCTGTTCAGTGTCCATTCATTAGGTTCACACATACAATCCACAAATCATACAAACGGCCCGGGGGCCGTAACAGGTGACTCCAAACTTTTGAACGGTAGTGTATATATAAGAAAAAAAACATATAAATACATATAAACTTACCCAGTGGCAGAATATATACATACACACACATAGTAGAAGAAAAGAAAATGAAGGTAAATACACAGTTAATGTAACTATAAAGTTTAAGTTGCACTTGTAATGATGCTTAGTCCAAGTTTGGGAGCACAGCTCTGACAGTTATGTAGACAATTATGTCTACATAATGTGTACGGTTTCATGTGTACTGTTTCAGGTCTGCTACCAGACATTCCATGTCCTTTCGTTATCATTATCAGTTTCTGTTGTGTGAATATATAGTTGCAGTTGCTTCCAAGAAAAGGTGTAATGAAGCTTTTGGGGATTTCTGTTTGCTTGTAGTATTTCCTTTCAGCCTATACTACAGTACATCCACTTCAAAATATCTCCGAGAGGTCACTAGTGTTCACGTATAAAGAGACAGAACATAGTTTTGTATGTATAAAGACACTGAATATGATACTACAGAAAACCAATACTCCAGTACAACTACTTAGCTGCTGATAAATTGAGGGCAGACCCCTCCTTTATATAAAATCACTGGTTTGATTCAGAGGCAAATATATTATAGCATGCATGGCTTCTCTGAATAGCCTTACTTTTATTGAGTTTATTACAATGCCACAGAACTACTACAAGAGAGGTGACACAAGGTTTACTCGTCAAAAATGATACATTTAGTTTGCCAGATAAAGCAGGTTCACATGTAAATGGATCTCTCAAACCTTTTTTTTTAGACAGGATTGTGCTATTTCCTGCACACATTAATCATTTACACTTGTATAGATCAAATCACGGTCAAAGCCATCCACCTTTAAAAGTGACCAATTCAAATGTGTATTTGTCCATGTGCCACCAAGCCATTTTCATGTCTATAAAGTTGCAAAGAATTAACTTGTGTTCTGGACATTAGTTGTTCTTCTTTCTGTGTGTTTTGAAAGTTTTGCTGGATAAATCTACACACTCAGACACACATAAAAAAGCAGACAGTAAATGTTGCAAGAGGACAGTTAATTGTCTCTGACAACTCCAATATGTCTTACTGGATACTGAAATTATAGAAGTTCTGATAAAAGCTAGTAAACACTGATGTTGATGTATAGAGTAGACACTACCCTACTACAACACTTCACCAACTCAAATGGCTCCTGTATAGGAGCTATAATGCAACTTTTTGCCTGCTGTTAAGAGGTACAGAGCTGTCATCTTAATGATGTGTGTTCTTTCAAGTTGTAAACAACTTGCCTTTCTAGATGATGTGAACACAGGAGAGTGTGGTCCAAGACTGAAAATGAGGTTTGACCTCAGCTAAATACATATCCCATTAGTAACACATAGGCATGAATGTCATATGGTCGGTATTCATTACATCTAGCCTCGTGTTTCAGCATTCAGTTCAATTCAATTCACCTTTTACATATGACAGGTTGTTATAATAGAAACACTGAGAAACGATGTATTGGATTTATATGTATTTTAGCTGATATGTTATTTAACTTAATTATACTAGTACTACATGGAAAGTGACATAGGCAGGTATTTGTCAGAGGGCCGAATGCTGTTTTAGCATGTTGATCTGAATTGAGAGAGACCTGCAGAAAGATACAGAGAGAGAGACCACTGTCAGCATAGGCCTATAACAGCTTAGCTATGATGAAGTCTAAAGACTTAGAGTTTACGAGTTAGTGAGACTGTTCTACCCATGGTTGGATGTCAACAAGTGGCTGTATCTATACCTATCCTACCCAGATTGCTAACTGGTTCCATAGTAGCGGTGCCTTATAGCTAAAGGCTCGTCCTCCCATTCTACTTTTATGAATTACAAAAAAACTACAAGAAAACCTGCACTCTATTCTCCTATACTCTTTATTCAGTGCAAACCGTCTTCATAAAACAACTCATGTCTTGTCCTCCACATTGTAGTTATTACAGTTTTTTCTGATTGCTTAAGCACATTTCTGTAACTATTGGCTATTTGTGAAAACCCTACACACAAATAAAAAAACCTTACACCAAATCAGCAAAACATTGTAGATCTCTTGCAAAAGCTAATACATCTTGCTTAACTCTTCAAACCTTTGTAAAAATGGTATTTTTGTACCACACAGTTAACACAAACCATCATATTACTAAGCACACAATGTGCCAACTACACACTGATGGTATTAACTGAAAACACATCTGGCTTTTGCTTTCTCTGTGCACAAGGTCTGTCCATGTGAGGTCAAACTTTTGTCATAAATAGTTCTATAAACACAGGGATTCAAATTTCAAGTATGAATGTTTATTCACACACATCAAAACAAACACAAGAAAGCATACAATTTCACTGAAAGAGAGAGAGAGAGAGAAAATCAGTCTCATTGTCTCTCTGGGTCCGGCCACAGAATTTCATCAACATCACATGCAATGTCTTCTAGTCCAAGGCACCGGGGAACATGTCTCCTGGAGTGCCGTATCCAGGCCTGACATGATGCCTGGTCCATATCCTCGCATGCCTCCTTCCAGATGCTGGATGTCTAGTAATTCTGTGGAGTAACAGTTTCGGTTTTACATGTACAGTATTGTTGTTTTTCTCATTAGAGTATGGTACTACTACAAAACTTAGTGTGAGGGAACTGTACTAACCCATTCTCCTCAATATGTCCTTATGATGCTTGCTACAGTGTAGCGGCTCAGGCTGAACCCGTTGTCCAGCTTCCCTCAGGGTCATTCCATGGTTGATCACATGATGCACTATTGTAGCTCCGATGACATCAGTAATTCTATTTCTTCTTACCCTTCCTCATGTTGATGAAGATTCTCAGTCATCCAGGTCATCATACATAGAGAAGATTGAAGCAAGGCGTCTGGACTTGTAGAGTTTTCTAGAAGACGTTTCGCTGCTCATCCAAGCGGCTTCATCAGTTCTAACTGTTTGGTGGGGAAACATGGTTTATATGTGGTTACAGACCTATGTGGGTTGGTCTGGGTAAAACTTAAAAAACTTAAAAACAATAGCACTAAATGTTTCCATACTTACCTGTGATGTTCTGGCTGACTGGGCCAGGTGTGTCTAACGACTGGCTAACGACTATGAAACTGCCGGAGGGGGACTGGTTGACAGCCCTTTGTTCTTACTGTGAGTATGTGCAAACTTCCTGGGAATGGATGGAATCACTGCATTGTATGTGGTAGAGAGATGATGTCTGAGGCCACCACCTCTGTTAAGGGAAGGTTTTTCCAGCTTAACATAGATGGCTTCCTTGACTCCTCTTTCATACCACCTTTCCTCCCTGTCTAAAATGTGAACGTTGTTGTCCTCAAAGGAGTGTCCTTTGTCTTTGAGGTGGAGGTGAACAGCTGAGTCTTGTCCTGAGGAGGTGGCTCTCCTGTGCTGAGCCATTCTTCTGTGGAGTGGTTGTTTAGTTTCTCCAATGTACAGATCAGAGCATTCCTCACTGCACTGGACTGCATATATCACATTGCTGTGATTCTCCCTGGGAATCTTATCCTTCGGGTGAACCAGTCTCTGTCTCAGTGTTGTCATAGGTTTGAAATGGACCGGGATGTCATGGTTGTTGAAGATCCTGCGGAGTTTCTCTGATACTCCTGACACATGGAATGGAGATGTTCTTTCTCCGCCTGGTGTTGTCCTTCTTCTTGTTGTTGGGGGGTCTTGTTTTTGTGGCTTTGATGAGTGCCCACTTCGGGTAGCCACATGTTTGCAGGGCCTTCCTGATGTGGTGTTGCTCCTTCTTCTTCCCCTCTGAGCTGGTGGGTACAGTTTGTGCTCTGTGCTGCAGGGTCCTGATGACTCCCAGTTTGTGTTCCAGTGGGTGGTGTGAATCAAACAACAGGTACTGGTCCGTGTGTGTGGGTTTCCTGTACACTTCCACATTGAGGCTCCTGTCCTCCTCAATATGTACTGTGCAGCCCAAGAAGGCCAGATTGTTGTCCTTGGTGTCCTCGCGAGTGAACTTGATGTTGTTATCCACTGCGTTGATGTGTTCTGTGAACCGTTCCACTTCGTGGGGGTGGTTCCAGGATAGGAACTCAGGGCTCTTCTCTCCACTTCTTCCATGTAGAGGTTGGCCACAATAGGAGACACAGGTGATCCCATCGCACAGCCGTGCTTCTGTCTGTAAAAGTTCCCATTTCCCACTTACCCTTCCTCCTTCCTCTTCACCTCCTCGTCCTCTTCCTCTTCCTCCTGCTTCATCATGTCCTCATCCTCCTCTAATTCTCGTTCTTCTCAGTCTCCTTCTCCCTCCATTGTTCTCCACACTGAAGTTTACCTGTGGCTTATTCACAGAGCTCATGCTGATTGCAAAGTGAACTAATGATGTAAAACAGTTCTCACATGTGACAGTGTAGCGAGACAGTTGGCAAATTAGTGTAAATACTAGCCATAAATGTGTGTAGTTTTACTAGGAGTGTGTTGATCATTTGGAAGTTGTGTGTAAAGCAGTGAGTTGTGTTTACAGTTCAGCAACAAGAGTGCTGTGAAGTGGATTATATTTATACAATTGCAAATTGTGTGTTACAAAAGTGCAAATTGAGTGTAAAGCAGTTTTTTTGCTTTTAGTTTTGCAAACTCAGTGAGTGATTTTGTTAAAACTATTAATAGTTTTAGAAATTGTGCTATAAGAATTATTGTTAGTGTTTAAGCAATCAGAAAAAACTGTAACTGAAAACACATCTGGCTTTTGCTTTCTCTGTGCACAAGGTATGTCCATGTGAGGTCAAACTTTTGTCATAAATAGTTCTATAAACACAGGGATTCAAATTTCAAGTATGAATGTTTATTCACACACATCAAAACAAACACTAGAAAACATACAATTTCACTGAAAGAGAGAGAGAGAGAGAAAATCAGTCTCATTGTCTCTCTGGGTCCGGCCACAGAATTTCATCAACATCACATGCATGCAATGTCTTCTAGTCCAAGGCACCGGGGAACATGTCTCCTGGAGTGCTGTATCCAGGCCTGACATGATGCCTGGTCCATATCCTCGCATGCCTCCTTCCAGATGCTGGATGTCTAGTAATTCTGTGGAGTAGCAGTTTCAGTTTTACATGTACAGTATTGTTGTTTTTCTCATTAGAGTATGGTACTACTACAAAACTTAGTGTGAGGGAACTGTACTAACCCATTCTCATCAATATGTCCTTATGATGCTTGCTACAGTGTAGCGGCTCCGGCGGAACCTGTTGTCCAGCTTCCCTCAGGGTCATTCCATGGTTGATCACATGATCCACTATTGTAGCTCCGATGACATCAGTAATTCTATTTCTTCTTACCCTTCCTCCTTCCTCTTCACCTCCTCGTCCTCTTCCTCTAAATTCACGTCCTAGTCTTCGTCCTCCTCCTCTTCCTCATGTTCCTCCTCTAATTCTCACTCTTCTCAGTTTCCTTCTCCCTCCATTGTTCTCCACACTGAAGCTTACCTGTGTCTTATTTACAGAGCTCATGCTGATTGCAAAGTGAACTAATGATGTAAAACAGTTCTCACATGTGACAGTGTAGCCAGACAGTTGGCAAAATAGTGTAAATACCAGCCATAAATGTGTGTAGTTTTACTAGGAGTGTGTTGATCATTTGGAAGTTGTGTATAAAGCAGTGAGTTGTGTTTACAGTTCAGCAAAAAGAGTGCTGTCAAGTGGATTATATTTATACATTTGCAAATTGTGTGTTACAAAAGTGCAAATTGAGTGTAAAGCAGTTTTTTTGCCTTTAGTTTTGCAAACTCAGTGAGTGATTTTGCTATAACTATTAATAGTTTTAGAAATTGTGCTCTAAGAATCATTGATAGTGTTTAAGCAATCAGAAAAAACTGTAACTCTTCAAACCTTTGTAAAAATTGTATTTTTGTACCAAACAGTTAACACAAACCATCATATTACTAAGCACACAATGTGCCAACTACACCCTGATGGTATTACATTTTTTTTCTGAATGCTTACAGTTTTGTCTGATTGCTTAAGCACATTTCTGTAACTATTGGCTATTTGTGCAAAACTCTACACACAAATAAAAAAACCTTACACCAAATACGCAAAACATTGTAGATCTCTTGCAAAAGCCAATACATCTTGCTTAACTCTTCAAACCTTTGTAAAAATGGTATTTTTGTACCACACAGTTAACACAAACCATCATATTACTAAGCACACAATGTGCCAACTACACACTGATGGTATTAACTGAAAACACATCTGGCTTTTGCTTTCTCTGTGCACAAGGTATGTCCATGTGAGGTCAAACTTTTGTCATAAATAGTTCTATAAACACACAGGGATTCAAATTTCAAGTATGAATGTTTATTCACACACATCAAAACAATCACAAGAAAACATACAATTTCACTGAAAGAGAGAGAGAGAGAGAGAGAGAGAGAAAATCAGTCTCATTGTCTCTCTGGGTCCGGCCACAGAATTTCATCAACATCACATGCAATGTCTTCTAGTCCAAGGCACCAGGGAACATGTCTCCTGGAGTGCCGTATCCAGGCCTGACATGATGCCTGGTCCATATCCTCGCATGCCTCCTTCCAGATGCTGGATGTCTAGTAATTCTGTGGAGTAACAGTTTCAGTTTTACATGTACAGTATTGTTGTTTTTCTCATTAGAGTATGGTACTACTGCAAAACTTAGTGTGAGGGAACTGTACTAACCCATTCTCATCAATATGTCCTTATGATGCTTGCTACAGTGTAGCGGCTCAGGCTGAACCGGTTGTCCAGCTTCCCTCAGGGTCATTCCATGGTTGATCACATGATCCACTATTGTAGCTCCGATGACATCAGTAATTCTATTTCTTCTTACCCTTCCTCCTTCCTCTTCACCTCCTCGTCCTCTTCCTCTAAATTCACCTCCTAGTCTTCGTCCTCCTCCTCTTCCTCATGTTCCTCCTCTAATTCTCACTCTTCTCAGTTTCCTTCTCCCTCCATTGTTCTCCACACTGAAGCTTACCTGTGGCTTATTTACAGAGCTCATGCTGATTGCAAAGTGAACTAATGATGTAAAACAGTTCTCACATGTGACAGTGTAGCCAGACAGTTGGCAAAATAGTGTAAATACTAGCCATAAATGTGTGTAGTTTTACTATGAGTGTGTTGATCTTTTGGAAGTTGTGTGTAAAGCAGTGAGTTGTGTTTACAGTTCAGCAAAAAGAGTGCTGTGAAGTGGATTATATTTATACAATTGCAAATTGTGTGTTACAAAAGTGCAAATTGAGTGTAAAGCAGTTTTTTTGCTTTTAGTTTTGCAAACTCAGTGAGTGATTTTGCTATAACTATTAATAGTTTTAGAAATTGTGCTATAAGAATCATTGTTAGTGTTTAAGCAATCAGAAAAAAACTGTAAAGTAGCTAGCTTCTGAATGCTTGTAGCCTACAGACCATTTACCATTTACACTGATCAAAATAATATGTAGCTGAAATTTCTTTAAGGCGTAACTTCTACTGATGACGTAGACTTTTACGTTTCTAAAACTACTACTGTGTGAAATTCACAGACAGCTGGGTTGAAAAGGGTTTTGCATCCTGTATCTGATGCCTAGTAGCCTAAGCTGATTCTAAATGTCATGCTTTTCTAAATAATTTGGAAAACACAGGTTCCTCAGTTCTGCTGCCTCAGGGGAGTGTTTTAAACTTTGGTCATAACATGACCTGGATGAATGAGAGCCCTCACAGACACAGTGTTTATCCAACATGTCTTTAACATCATTGGGATACAATATAATCTTCACTGCAGCTCATGGCTTTACACATAGCAGTCTGAAATTGGAAAATGACATAATATCTACAATGACTTAAACACTAGATATGATCTGCTAGAAGTGATTAGTAACCAGTCTTGATGTAAATACTGTACAGCATGTTACAGTAATATATGGGCTCTGTTCCGCTTACTCTCTCACTCTCTTACTCCAGTTTCATTTTGATATTCTGCAGTTTAAATAAAAGATCAAAATAAACAAATGGAATGTACAAGTATGTTCTGTTTCTGCTGGCCCGCAAATCACAGTGCCCAAAGATGGGGAACACTGGGGAGGCCTCAGGCAAACAGCCTGTCTCCAGTGTACCCAGCAGCTACAGCCGCCACTCACGGAGGTGTTAAAGCAGAGCACTGTAGCATTTCTGTCCTGGTTTCTCCTCTAACTATATTTCTCCCACAGCCACTGCAAAAAGTGTCTCAAGTGCTCCTTTGGCCTGAGGCTTTCACTCTGGACATTTACTGTCAAAGGATGTCCTTCCACACACACACACACACACACAGCAGCCTCCCTTTGACCTTTGTCTTATGGTGGTTATACCTACTTTCAGATATAGGGCAATACTCACAGACAGATATTCTCATATCACTGTGTTCTTCTAGTGATTCCAGTATGTCTACACTTCCCCAGGTATATATGGACCAGATGAAGGCTGGGCATCTGCCTACCCAGAATGTAGAGAGAGAAACCAGTCGCCAATCAACATTGTGGACCAGGATACCAAAGTATCCACAGAGTATCAGGATCTGACACTGGAAGGCTTTGACAATGAATCCTCCAATAAGACGTCAATGAAGAACACTGGAAAAACAGGTAGTCATTTTTTTATGTTTATAAAATATAGAAAATGAAAATTAGCCATTTAGAATCGTGGAAGTAAAGCTGTTTATATTAAAATGAAACATCTGCCCCACTATTATGATCAGGGTCAGTTTATGGTTTGCTGAGGAAAATCAAACATTCATATTTTACATTCAAGTGCAAAATTGAATAAAAAAAATAAACACAGACATCCTTTATAAGTAATAAAATACATTAAGTAAACATCACAAAGTCTAATTATAGACAAACTATCAGTTGATTAAATAGTGTCATCACATTTGATTCAGAAAATAAGAGGATGTTAGATACTCCTGTCCAAACACACAGCTGTGCTCTGGGTACCACTCAGAATGCTGTCATCAGTAATAGCAACCACCTGTGGCCTATGCCTCTCAAAAGCCTTTCAACTCCATTTCTCCACTGAGGGAAAAGGATCATCCATCTTAGTGACAACCTGGAATTGTGAAAAAATACATGTGGCTCACCAGGAAGGTCCTCGAGATGCCAGGAGAGTGGAATGCAGATGGCCTAAGTGCTGAATTCGACAGCCAGTGACACCTGCCATGGCACTTGCACTAATACGGATGCAGCATGTCTGAATGAAAATGTGATGTGTGCTCTTCATCATAAATGACTTCCTGCATATTGCACCTGTCTTGTTTTATGATAGTGTGCAGGAGAGTGATGCAACAGATGTTTGACATTCAGACATCTACAGTCACATGTTAACAATCATCATTGGCTGCTACTTTTATAGTGGGGTTAAAAACATTACTCTCAATGTGTTGATTTAATATCCAGGAGGGGCTGCTACTATCTCTGGGGTGTCCAAATCCCATATCATAATAAACACTATTTGAAAATGCCAAATGTTCTGCTAATATCCTCTATAATGCTTGCTGTTTATTAAGCCATGCATGTTAACAGTGCCATTTGTCGTCTCAGCTGAAGTGTTAATTATACAGTCATCCACTGAGGCAAATGTCAGCTAACTTTCAAAACAGCTACACAATGGTGAGGGAAAAACCCCTTCCACCCCAAGCCCATTTTTAAGGCATCAGCTTGAAAATAGCATGCCCAAAATGAATTGAGTATATCTCAGCAACCACTAGGTGTATTTGAATACTTTTAGTGTCATAATAAAGGGGACACCTGGGATTGGCACAGTTGTGTAAGTATTAGTGTATATGCCTCTGGCTCTTTGTAAATTAAGATGGCACAATGTAGAAATGATAAAAAATGTGCTTGTCTGTTGAAAATGTATACTTTTACAATGAATATCTCCTTACAAATTATGTAGATGAAGCAATCTAGTTATCTCAATCTGTAGCTAAGCAGCCAAGTTTTTATTCCATTCTAATTAAGGGAAACAAAATTATAGAGGGTTTAGTCCAACCTATGTAGACATTATTTCAAAGATGGCCGCTATGTGCAGCCATCTTGGAAATTTTTGCAGGTCTTAAAATTTAATAAACCAAACTATATATTTCACTTTTAAATCACTATTGGTGTTCATCACTTCTATTTACATCACTTTTTACTTGTATACATACATTATTACACATCTATAGGTTATAACAGATGTATAAAGCAGATAGGTCACGCCCACCTAATGCTAAGCTAATACCTTGACAAATATGCAGGCTCATAACTTCACAATGGACGGGTTAATTAAGATGATTGACACCTTGACACCTCTGTCAGAAGGTCAGAACCAATAGATTTGACAGGTAGTAGTAATATTAGTGCTAGACTCACCAATGACCAGCCACATGGAAGATTAAAGCTGCAAGCAGCATTGCGGGCCCTTGCGCACCTTGCGATCTGCAGGGCCATCCCAGTTTCCTGTCCTATACTCTCCTGTCCTATGCTCTCCTCTCCTCTAATTTCCAGAGACGTACAATACACATATGTTTACAACAGTAACTTCCTGCTGCCAGTAGGTGGCGCTGTGATGGTATAATCCTATTAGCATATATATCTGTTCAGACTCGGGTCCATAGCAGTACTGTAAGATTTTGTCCACATTGCATGAATTATGTTGGTGGTACTGCAGAAAATACAGTGTTTCTTTGTAATGGCGAATGGTCAACTTTGAGGCCACGCCCCCGCCACACTGTAACACTTTTGTAAGAGTTTTGGAATGCGTATTCCCTGTGGTGTCCTGAGTTGACACAGTGAGTTTCAGCTCAATTGGATGAAGTATGTGAGGCGTGAAAAGTCACAAATCACCAAAAATTAACAGAAATTTCAAAATGGCGGACTTCCTGTTGGGTTTGGAGGGGTGGTCCAAGAGACTGTTTTGTGCACACTTTTTGTGTGAAAAATAATAATCCTAAGGACCGTTCACCACCTTCTCCCCCCAAAAAACTCCTCCACAAACATAATAAATGCCTAATCCTAATATTTTTAGTCTTGAATAAACACAGACATGTTGGTCTATCTGAACCAAGCATTTATTGCCTTCAAATATGACTGATTATTGCAAATTTACAGAAGAAAGACAGAATTTTTTGTTACTCAGTCTAAACTAGTGATTTTTTACTTTTATATTATATATTCTAATTTACCAAATGTTTATAATATAGCAAAACAACTGTAACAGTGTCAATTGGTAAAGTCTCAGCTTTCATATGACACGTTGTTTGTTTGTGTGACTTGAAGTATCACAGAGCTAGCAATAACCATGTGGCAAGTGGGTCGACTTTGATATGAGAAGTTTATTTTGATGAGTGATAATTGATTTGCATGGTGTTGAAGTTATGTTTGATGTATGTAAATATGGCTTATATGTGCTTGTAGTAAAGTTTCTCCAGTTTAATTTGATATGCAATATGATTATTTATTTACATGGTTCGTACAGTGTTATATGGCTGTTATTTTTTGGGTGCATGAAAAAGCCCCCAAAAATTGGGGCCGTGGGGTGGATAGGGTTAAAAATAAGTCTCCTGCAGCTGTTTAATATTCTGGGGATTCAAGTCATTTGATTTCAGAGAGTTGATTTAGGTTCAACTTGAAAAAGCATTATAAGTCATGAAATACAGGTGTTGATGTAATGTGCTCGTCTTTCTCCAGGCAGGTGAAGTAGCAGCAGTCTTCGGGGACAACTGCAGCTCATATTCACATTGTTTTGGCCCGCCATGGCATTTATAAAGTTTATGGTAATTTAAAGTTAATTATACAGTATATTTTAGTATAAAAGAGCTCATAAATTTACTTTTAAAGTAGAGACAATGGAGACTGCACAGAAACAGTTCAGCTCATTTGGTGGTTTTCAAGAAGAGGGGTGAAGATATGCAAATAGTCAGGATACATCATCAAACATTAGAAATAGGATAAATGGACCGACTATATATAGATAATACCACTTCATAAAAGCTGTTTGTAGCAGTACAGAAAATGAAAAATTCCTACAGTCTTGTTCCAGTTCTGATTTTTGTTCCCAACTTCCAGTGACTGATTAAGGTCATGGAGTGTGAGTAATTGTCCTGTCCATTCTTCAGTGGTTTTATCTTGAGCAAGTCACTGAGATGTGAGACATTTGTTTGTCTGAGTGCAGGCAGCTCATTCAGGTGAGGCAGTCTGTGTGTTGACATTCCCTGTCGGAGCGGACTGGCTCGCTGACCTTCATGTGGAGGATCACTGGCACTGACACCTGCTAGCACATGCAGTGCAGCGGGCAGGGAAAGAGAACACCTCATCATTGCAGACAAGATGAAAAATTCCCCCACACATTTGATGCCGATTGCCCTCAGGCTTTCAAGAATACATGCAATCCTTCAGGCCACCCCAAGGAAAAATAGATTTTCATGATGGCCACCTGCAAAGTAAGAAACACAGCAGAGCATAATTTAAATGGATTTGAGGTACGACAGCATGTAGAGAGCCATGAAAAAATCCAAACACAAACAACAGCTGCGAAACAAAATGGCGCGCAGCTTCTGCTCTCCCCTGCTACATAATGCATGGCTAAAAAGACAAATGTCCCTGCATTCTGCCATGAGTTATGCATGGTTTTTGTACAGTTTTTAAACGACAGATGAGTTTTTATCTCTGGAATCACCAGGTTGAGGTGCTGCTAAATGCTGTGATGGAACCATGAAAACAAGAGTCAGGAACCAGAGATTCAGAGGACTGAAGTACAAAAGGGGCTAAGGCTAGGTCAAGACATGCTAAGGTCATGCACAAAAAACATGAGGCAGAAACACAAAGGGCTAAAGCTAAGACTAGGTCAAAAACACAACCTGCAGTCATACACTGAAGGCTGCTGGAGAACAAGACAAACTAGGAGGCTGGTAAGCTTGTTGATGGCACAAGACGAACTGGCAGGGAGTGAAGGGAAGCACACACATAAGCTGTGTCCCAATTCAGGGTCTGCATCCTTCGGAGTGTGCATTTAAAGGCCGCATACGTCACAACACTGTGCTCATTTCGCCAAAATTCGAAGGGTCCTTAAAATGCGGCCTTCAAATTATTTTTAGAACATGGCATTGATAACACTAACTTGTAGCCACCGTAAGCTAACCGAGACGCTCACGTAACATTAAAAGTCGTCACTTTCATATGTCACAAGCTTGGATTTTAACTTAGCGTAACATAGCTTATTGTAACTGTGCTGATATTCGTATACCTCACATCAGGCACATTTGTTCTGTACATTAGTCTACAGTTCACTCCTACAATAGGAGCTGTCAAAGCTGAATGCAGCTGAACAGATAACATTATATATGACGTGTTGTGAGCCCAGCTGTATTTCTGCGCTGTTAATACTGTAAAAGTTGTGATTAACCCGCTGGAGTCAATTGACGCGCCTGCGCGTCTTTTTCGCATGGCCAATTTAAGATGACGTAGCAGCAAGACACAGCGTCGCTGACTCTCTGTTTGTGTTAAAAGTGGGGACTTCAAACTATATACAGGTTTTTAAATTGTTTTAATATGTCAAGTAAAACCCGAGTTATGATAAATAATATACGCATGTTTTTTCATGAACATTTTCGCCACGTTCGCTGCGTGTTTACTGCGAGTTTATGCAGGCAGATACAGGAAACACCGGCGTAAGAGCAGCTCTGACCGGCATGACATCATACGTGACACCCTCGTTGCTATTGGTGGAAAAATGCACCACATCAACCAATCAGAAAATGTTTATGGCACCACATGGTATTTAGTTGCTAAGGGAAGATTGTGGGAGAAACGCCGGCGAATGACAGACGGTGATAGCGATAGCGAGTTTTGACAATGGACAGATTTGTGATATTTTGCATGTTTGGAGTGTATAGCTAGTGTGTGGTGAAGTGTGTTCAGTGTGTATTGCAGTGTGATTTAGTCGTTTTATTGTTTTGTGCACCATGAGACGGCTTTTGAATGTGGAGCAGGCAGTGTGGCTCTTCTTTGAGCTGGAAGGCGCAGAGGGAGACACGGGGACAGCGTCTGAGTTTGATGACGTGTTGATCCGTCATGATCCGATGACACCCTGGAAGTGTCAGGCCTGTGATGTGCCCCTCTGTGTTGTGGTGGACAGGAACTGCTTTTTGAAGTGGCACAAATAATTTGTGTGACACCTGTACTGTATATAATACTTGTAAATAGCTGTACAAAAAACGCCTGAGGCGTTTACTGCATTCAAGGGTAAATAGTTGTAAATAATTTAGTTTTTTGCTACATTTTCTACATATTTTTTTAAGTGTACAATTTGCATAAGCATTCTAAGTTATAAAAATGATTTGTTAAACATGTTTGTGGTTTGCACAGTAAAAAATCTAACTTTTTCCCACTCGGATTTTATATTTTTTGTGTGATTTTAGGTCCAGTGTGTTAACACAGTATGTCAAAATGAAAAAATAACACCATAGTCACACTTGTGGGGTTGTACTGAAAAGAATGACACTAAACAAAGCAAGGTGAACCATTTTTAAGCTGAAATATAAAGATAAAATTAAAAGCAGTCAAAATGGACCATTATACACATGACTCCAGAGGGTTAAATAGTCAATAAAGTGTAGTTTATTATTTTAATAATAATAATAATAATAATTTTATTATTAGTATAGTATAAAGCTTAGTTCACTTATTGTCATTATTATGTCAAATAATCATTTTGACTGATGACATAAATAATATGCTTTACATGTCATTTTGTTGTACGGAGCAAGGAGCAGAGGGAAACAGAAGAAATCTTACAATTTATAAGGGATGACATGAGATTGCAGAAGGAGGCTGACCAAACTTGGTAGAAAAATTCATTCGCCCGAAAAATTTTGAAATTTGCTGACTTTTGAAATGCACATAGAAAAATGGCTCTATAGCGCCCCCAACGCGTAGCCCCTCTGGTCGGTTTGACACAGGATTTTGAAAATTTGCACACATATGTATCACCTCAAGACGCACAAAAAAGTCTCTTGGACCCCACCTCCAAACCCAACAGGAAGTCCGCCATTTGAAAGTTTGTGGCCATTTTTGGCGATGTGTGACGCTGCTGCAAAACTTTTCACGCCTCGCATACTTCATCGGATTGAGCTGAAAGTCACCGTGTCCACTCAGGACACCATAGGGAATAGACGCATTCCAAAACTCTTACAAAAGTCTGACGGTGTGGCCGGGGCGTGGTCTCAAAGTTTGACCATTTCAGAGGAAATAGGAAGTCGCTATAACTTATTCGTTTTCTGTCCGATCTGTATGAAATGTCACATGTATGATCAGAGTCTGACCCTAAACACATCTATACAACAATATTGAGGCTTTGACTGAGCGCCACCTACTGGCTACACAAAATGTTGTGTTTTCATAGGTTTTTCTGCATGCCCCTGTGGCCTGTTTTGGGGAGGCTCATGAAAATTGGCACACATGTGTATCACCCCAAGATGCACAAAAAAGTCTCTTGGACCCCCCCTCCAAACCCAACAGGAAGTCCGCGATTTTGAAATTTCTGTTAATTTTTGGCGATTTGTGACCCTGCTACAAAACTTTTCACGCCTCGCATACTTCATCCAATTGAGCTAAAACTCACTGTGTCAACTCAGGACACCATAGGGAATAGATGCATTCCAGAGATCTTACAAAAGTCTGACGATATGGTGGGGGCATGGCCTCAAAGTTAACTATTCGCCATAACAAAGGAACTCCATGTATTTTTTGCCCTAACACGTAGCCCCGCTGGCCAGTTTGACACAGGATCATGAAAATAAGCACACATGTGTATCACCCCAAGATGCACAGAAAAGTCTCTTGGACCCCCCCTCCAAACCCAACAGGAAGTCTACCATTTTGATTTTTTTTTGTAATTTTTGGCGATTTCTGACCCTGCTACAAAACTTTTCACGGCTCGCATACTTCATGCAATTGAGCTGTAATTCACCGTGTCCACTCAGGACACTATAGGGAATAGACGCATTCCAACACTCTTTCAAAAGTATTACCGTGCGGCGGGGGTGTGGCCTCAAAGTTGACCATTCGCCATTAGAAAGGAACTTGCTCTATTTTATGCATTACTACCCATATACTTCATGCAATGTGGACAAAATCTTACACTACTGCTATGGACCCGAGTCTGAACAGATATATATGCTAATAGGATGATACGGTCATAGCGCCACCTACTGGTAGCAGGAAAGTTTGGTTGTAAACATGTGTTCGTTGTATATCTGTGGAAATGAGAGGAGGAGAGCATAGGACAGGAGAGTATAGGAGACGAGAGCATAGGAGAGAAGACTGCGATGACCCGCGGATCGCAAGGTGCGCGAGGGCCCGCAATGCTGCTTGCAGCTTTAATTGTCATTGTGTTCTTAAACTCTTCTATCCTTGTTACATTATGTGTTTCATTACTTATTTATAATTAAAGTTAAGTATAATTAAGTAAACTTTGGAACAACTTCTCAGTGACAACAGTAAATTTATTTTTCTGTTATGTACAATAATTACAAAGATAAAATTTGAACATTTCAACTATTTACCAGTGGGCATTATGAAAATGTACAAGTTATTATTTATAAAAGATCAGCAGAAACTACAATTTACAAAGAGCATATATATAAATGTTTGGCTGAGCAGGAGTCCTTGGTGGCTGCTGGACTGGATGGGATGCCACTAATGGCTGTGAGTGGGACATCATCTGGGGGAGGGGGATGCATTTCTCCACTGTCCACCACATCGTCCATCAGGGTTTGCAGGGCTGATAATCGGTGGCTGCCATGTTACTAAAAATGTTTTTAAAAAGGGCAAAAATAATAATAATTAAAGCTGCAAGCAGCGATGATCAGGCCCTCGCACTCCGCACGACCGCCCCCTCCCCGTCACGCCGTCCCTTCCCTCCTCTGCTCCCCCCACGAGCTGCTGCGATTTTGCCAGCGGTGGGAAAAAGCCGGCAGACAGAAGCAGAGATGTGTCAGTGCAACAAATCTCTCAATATATGTAAAAATTGTTAGTGTGCAGTAACCTCCTCTTTACAGTAGGTGGCGCTGTCCACAGATGTCCACACGTGGTCGGTGTCAGGAGTGTATTTCATGTAAAAAATTTGAGGATTTTAGGAGCATCCGTGGCAGAGTTATATCAGCTGCAGTACCGTATGTGTCCACTGGGTGGAGCCAGACACCATGAGAATAGTGGAGACCTGTCTGTGCATCAAACCTCAAAAAACATTTGATTTATACATGAAAATTGTCCAGAAGCAGTTACTTTCGGTTTCCTGTAGGTGGCGCTGTGCAGGTGACTCATGAGCATGCAGAGGTGTTGGGGGATGGACCGTTATGACATGAAAAAAATTGGAGGACGTTAGGACGATGCACGGCGAAGTTATAAGCAGTTGATGTTTCATGGCGAAGGTTCAACAGTCGCCACCGCCACAGGCAGCCTGATACAGGAAACCAAACAGGTGTCTTTGTAGGACTTCAAATCTGTGATCCTCATTTGGCTGTGTAATGACAGGGAAGGATTAAACATTTTGAGATAAGTGCATGTCAGTGAAGAAGTGACATGGCACTTCCTGTCTCCACCACAAGGGAGCGCTATAGATCATGATGACATAGAGACGTTCAGGGAGGGGCTCTGACCACGTGCAGAAAGTTTGAAGCCGTTTGGAGCAAAAACAGAGTAAAACAATACTTTCACGGACCGGCACAGAAAAAAAAGTGCATAAAGAGACAACTTACTCTTATGCTTAATTAGTGGGAGCCTTTGAGCTTTCTCAGCAATGAGGCGGTCCCATCTAGGGATAATGGGAGACATGACACCCGAAGTGTGTTTCTTATGTCCAGTCCACTCCGTAATTTTGTTTTGGCCGTCATTAATTGCTTCAGTCGTTCTTGTTCATGTTTTCTTCCATGGCTTGTCTTTTAATGCAGGGTGCTCGGTCTCGCAGTTTTGAAGGCTTCGTTGCCTCATTTGCGTGTCTGTCGCCACATCACTCAGAGCGGACTTGGTGTGTGAGAATCACCTGTTGCAATAAATCCGTATTTTAAATAGGACTCCTGATATAGTCTTTTAAATGCGGGTTTCTTTTTCTTTGAAGGGGTAGGCTCCTCTTCTTCTGTCTCCTCGTTAGGCCTTTTCCCCTTTCCGAAGAAGCTCTCCAAAGACGTTTGTTTTTTATTCATATTTGCTTGTGGGCTTAATTTTGGGGTGCCGTATCCCGTGACCGAGACCAGCGTCTGGGCAGGTGCTTAAAGGCACAGGCGGATGAATCTGATCGATTTATAAATGAAACGGCTTTCAGACTCAGATAATGAATAATATATGTTTTGCTCAGTCTTTCTGTGCAGCCCAGTACCAAATGACCCACGGACCGGTACCGGTCCCCGGCCCGGTGGTTGGGGACCACTGGTGTACATCGTGGAATTTTTGTCCAAGAGGCTTTTTTTCTTGTCACGAGGCGATACATCAGTGTACCGAGTCTGAAGTCTGTAGCACTTGCGGTGAATATTTTCACACTTTAGGGGGCGCTGCAGAGGCATGCGGCCACGCCTGGTGACAGTGTCAAGTTGCGATTTTCGTCGGGGGACAATTTTGTGCCAAGTTTAGTGAGTTTTTAGGGCTCTTGCACCATTCGGTGCTCGGGCCCTAATAATAATAATAATAAAAAACGCTTGCATTTTAATAGGGCTCTTGCACCATTCGGTGCTCGGGCCCTAATTACTTCAACAGAACAACAAGTTTCCAAAACAGCTTAAAATATGAATAGCTATAAAATATGTATACTCACCCTCCAAAGGTAATGATGGTCAGGTCATGTCCTCCAGGACAGACAGCTGATCCTGCCAGGGAGCACCACTGGCTGCCTCCAACCAGCAATAACTCTCTGGTGTAGTGACATACCTGAGGCACAAAGGTAAGGTGCAGCGCTGATGCTTAATGACAACGTTGAAGCAGTGATTTATTGGCAGGGTTCTTACACATTTAACTATTTAATTCAAAGTATTACAAAAACCCTGTATCAAGTGTTACAATTGAATAAAATATAAATTACATTGAATCATATTTGTCAATCTACTGATTATATAGCTAGCGTTTGCTCAGTAGCTGGTATATTAATTATGATCAATAGCAGCTTAACGTTACCTCCCCAAAGCGCTCTCCCAGCCTGAAAGAAATTAGCCTTCACCGGTTGTGCTGCCACTGGAGCCGTCTCTTCTCTTCCTCCAACAACAAGTAAACATATAAAAAAAAATCCAGATTTCTAATTCCAAACTGTTGTCCCGTTTGTCTGTGGTCTCGTTTGTCTGTTCTGTCGTTTGTTGTCTCGTTTGTTGTGTAGTCCATGTTGTGTCACTGTCCGATTTTGTTTTTGCTTGGGGGGCAAAAGTTATGACGTCGTGCCACAATCAGGAAGTGCTTCGAAGGCTAGACCGTCCCATTTACCAATGGAGGTGACCTCCTGAGACCGCGTAGGCTGCATCCTCCGAAGGATGCAGACCCTGAATTGGGACACAGCTATAATATACACAAGTGAGGGAGAGACAATGAGACACAGGTGAGACACATTAGGGTGGGGTAGGTAATTAGCAGGAGGAGGAAGCACTCGAGGAGCTCCCTCAAACGAGAGGGAGGTCAGTGATTTCAAAATAAAACACAGGAAATAATACAACACAGGTGAATGCAAAGCCCTGGCTCGGACTATGTATTACTATGAATGAACTATGAATTACAGAAGAATACCTGCAACTCCAGCGATAGGTCAGCATAATCTCACACCAATGTTGTCACTTGATAGACACGTGGTTATAATATCATTACTGTATTGATAGCTACCTGATACCTGATAGAAGAGGTGCAGATACATATTACTAGTTACTGTAATTTGAAAGTAATTAATTTTATTACAATACTACTGTCAGAATTGTAATGCATTACACTACTTTTCTATTACTATTTTAGTTACATTCACTAAAATAACCACATAAGTATGACAAAAGTAACAGTTCCAAATACAAAAAGCAGTCTCCTAAATTATGTCACCTTAAATATAAGAAATGCAACTGTATGTACTAACCACATGGGATCTTCCCCAGTTCAGTTAGGTAGAGGTACCAGGCAAGGCTGTCACCTATCCCCATTGCTATTTGTCCTTGCATTAGAACCCAATGCTGAAATGATAAGAACTAATCCTAGGAAAAAGGGAGTCATGACACAACACCATAACATTTCCCTTTATGCGGATGACACTTTATTATTTGTATAAGTTCTAAAGTTATAAGTTAGAGCTATGTTCTGGCAGATATTCAATATTTTTCTGAGCGTCCAGGATATATGGTCAGTTTACAAAAATCAATTGCTTGCCCTCTCAATATCTTGGATGACGAAAAGGTAAGGAGGGAAAATTAAAGTTATTAAAATGAGTATACTCCCCAAGTTTATTTACGCCTTCAATATGTTGCCATGTGATGTTCCTCTTTCTTTAAAGTAATAGACGTTTAACTAAATTTATATAGTATAATGAGCTTCAGTATTTTTAGTCCAGTCCAGTTTATTGTCCAACACCACTCCCAGGTATTTGTAATCCTCCACAATGTCCACACTCTGCCCACTGATGGAAACTGGAGCCGCGAGTGTCTTGGTCCTCCTCAGGTCCACAACCAGCTCCCTTGTCTTTGCCACATTGAGCAGCAGATGGTTCTGCTCGCACCATGTAACAAAGCTGTCAACCACAGTCCTGTACTCAGACTCTCCACCTTTGCTGATACAACCCACTATGGCAGAGTCATCAGAAAACTTCTGAAGGTGACATGACTCTGTCTGGTAGCTGAAGTCAGAGGTGTAGAGCGTGAAGAGGAAGGGAGAGAGGACTGTCCCTTGTGGGGCCCCAGTGCTGCTGACCACTGTATCAGACAAACACCGCTGCATCCACACATACTGTGGTCTACCAGTTAGATAATCCACAATCCATGACACAAGGGGGGGCTCTACCTGCATCGCTGTCAGTTTCTCACCCAGGAGAGCCGGCTTGATGGTGTTGAAGGCACTGGAGAAGTCAAAAAACATGACTCTCACAGTGCTCGCTGGCTTGTCCAGGTGGGTGTAGACATGGTTCAGCAGGTAGATGATGGCATCCTCAAGTCCCAGCTGGGGCTGGTAGGCAAACTAGAGAGGGTCCAGGTGAGGCCTAACAGTAGGCCAGAGCTGTTCCAGAATGAGTCTCTCCAGGGTCTTCATGATGTGTGACGTCAGTGCCACTGGTCGGTAGTCCGAAGAACCACTGGGCCGCGGTGTCACTATGCACAACGTCTTCCACAGCACAGGGACCCTCTGGAGACTCAGGCTCATGGTGAAGACCTGGTGAAGCACTCCACAGAGCTGGTCAGCACAGTCTTTGAGGACCTGAGGGCTAACACCATCCGGTCCAGCAGCCTTGCTGGTGGGGAGTTTGCTCAGCTGTCTTCTAACCTGGAGAGGTGTGAAGAGTGGAGACTGAGAGTGCGGAGGAGGGGAGTGCACAGACAGAAGAGGGCCGTTAGAGGAGGTGATTGGAGGTGGGGGTGGGGGGCCATTGTAGGTGATGGAGGCATCAAGAGGGGGGAGGGGAGGGAGCAGTGCAGGTTCCAAACCAGGAGACTCAGCGTGGGCTTGTTGTTTGGGTAACATTTAACAGTCCTTGTTGTGACGTTGCAGTCAACACAGAAATTGATGTAGTCAGTGATGCACCCTGTAAGCCCATCAATGTCCTCACCATGCGGCTCACAGAGCACCTCCCAGTCCCTCCCTGTCTCAAAGCAGCCCTGCAGTGCCAGACAGCTGTCCTCTGACCATCTTCTCACTGTCCTTGTGGTCACAGGCAGTGTCTTAACCAAGGGCTCGTAACAGGGGGTGAGGTGAATCAAGCTGTGATCCGATCTTCCCAGAGGGGGGAGGGGGGTACAGCTGTATGCATCCTTCACATTTACATACAGCAAGTCCAGGGTCCTCTCCTCTCTGGTCTTACAGGTCACATACTGGGTGAATTTAGGGAGTGTTTTGTCGATTGAGATGTGGTTAAAATCACCCGAGATGATGATGAGAGCAGTCGGGTGTTCCGTCTGAAGTTCGGCAATTGCCGAGTGGATGACGTCACAGGCCACTGTCGGGTTAGCGAGTGGTGGGATGACAAGAAGTTATAGGCAGGAAAACAAACAAGAAAACAAACACTGAAAGGCAATGAGAGAAAAAAAAGAATACTTTCAATTGCAGGAACCAAAGAAAAAAAGCAAGCAGTCTAACAAATCTACACATCCTCTTGGTTAAGTTTCGAAAAAAAGAAAAAAAATTCTAAGCAGAATCAGTTATCCCAGCTGCTAATAAACTTTGAAGTCTGTCAGACACTGTGACATAAAAATTGATGACAAAGAATTACTTTTAGTTACACTGTCCTCACTCACTGTCTGTAATTTGGCCAGTGCAATCATTGTCATAATTCTGATTTAGAATAGAATAGAATAGAATAGAATAGAATAGAATAGAATAGAATGGAATAGAAATACTTTATTTATCCCAAGCTGGGAAATTTCATTTAACGAAATTTATAAATCAATTTAAGTAACTACTGTTTTAGGGCACAGTGATCACACAACTATCAGTGCTTTACCTGTTGTCCTAAAGCAGAGCTAAGGTGAAACAGCAAAATCACCCCTGTGTCAGATTTAGATGCCCTGCTACCCATCCTATACAAAACTGTAGAATTTCCTTTACTTCCTGTTTACACATCGAAACCTTACCCTGGTGTCAAGATAGAGTGGAACATGCTAACACTCAGGTAGCAACAATGGGACAACTATAGAGCTGAATGGATGTAAATGTATGGGCCCAGTCTGTTTGTACTATACAATGTATGCATACCAATGAAATGAAAGTTTGAAAATGTATGCTACCTAGAATAGCATGTGCTCATTTGCTAACACAATGTAATGTGCCACAGGTAAACACGTGGTAGTGGTGTGCATCCTCACACAATGTAAAAGAATGGTCTTTACTACAACAACATCACACACAGCTAGCAATCACTGTTTTGACAGCTCAATGGAATATGATAAGAAATTTGGATTATGCTATTGTGTTGCAGTGTCCAGTTATTTTTCCAGTTATGGAGGTGTTTTTGTCCATGGTGGTCCTCTTTGTTTGTTTGTATGGGGCATGCAACACATTCCTAAAGAACACAACAACATACGCACAGCAAATGAGTTTCATTAGGGCCCAAGCACGAAATGTGCGAGAGCCCTATTGTAATGCAAGCGTTTATTAGGGCCCGAGCACCAAATGGTGCAAGAGCCCTATTGAAATGCATGTGTTTCTTATTATTATTATTCCCTATTCTTGTTCCGGCATCGCCATTTTGACCCCCTGATCGTGCTCAAAAACTCACCAAACTTTTGTTTGGTGAGTTGGTGAGATTTCTCGTCCCCCGACGAGAAATCGCAATTTCACACTGTCGCCATTGGCGGGGAATTGCTTGATATGGCTGAAATTGGTGCACTTACCCTTTATAGCTTTATAGTTTTATAGTTATCAAAAAACGCAGCAATTCCTCATACCGTCTGGCTGTGGCGCTGCTACGAATTTGACCCTTTGCCAAGCACAGGAAATTGATGTATTTGTGGCTGTATCTCCCACATACTTCATCGAATGTGGATGAAAAAAATCAGACATGCTGAGCCTGTCATTCTGAACAAATTGATATGCTAATGAGCTGATACTCTCATAGCGCCACCTACAGGCAGCCTGAATTGTGTTTAGGCTGATTTTCCATGTTCCACACCTCGTATTTGAACAAACTCCTCCTAGGGAAATACTCTGATAGACCTGAAATTTTGTCACATGGTTCTGAAGACATGGTTGAGCAAAAAAAAAAGAGCAAAAAAACGCAGCTCGATGTTACACCACATGGGCGAGGCAACGCTACGAAGGTGACCCTTCGCCACCACAGAGAAAACTGCTGTGTTTCTTGACTTATTGATCCTACCTGCCTCTTACTCTATCATGACATCAGCCCCTGTGCACCTTTCAATATCACATTATCGTCATATGTGGGTGTGGCCACGTGGCTCAGCAGAATAAGATCTGAGTGCGTTTGACCTACAGATTTGAAAATTGGTACACATATGTATCACCTCGAGACGAGAAAAAGTATCTTGGAGGTATCCTCTAAAACGAACAGGAAGTCCGCCATTTTGAAAAACCTGCGCTGTTTTGCATTTTTCACTCTCCTCACTTTTGCAAACTCCTCCTAGGGAATTTGTCCAATCCAGCTGAAAATTGGTCTGGTTACTCTTAGGGCATTAGGGACCAAAAGTTATTAAAAACGCAGCACTTCGTCATACAGTCTGGTCCTATGTGGATGCAACTTTACAGTCATGCTGAACATTGGACACTGCACAGATTGACACACTGATATGCTACACTCACTGCACCACCTACTGGCCGGAGGACCTTCCTTTTGTACATGTGTGTTTTGCTGTACTTTTCTGCCCTGCAGACCACAGCTCGTGCCAGTACAGCTGGGAGAGAGGTCGTGGGACGATAGGAGAGGTGGCGGCTGCTGGTCCCGCGGACCGCAAGGGCTGCGAGGGCCCGTCATCGCTGCTTGCAGCTTTAATTAGGGCGCGAGCACAGAGTGTTGCGAAGGCCCTATTGTAATTGTAATGTTTTTTATTATTAGGGCCCGAGCACCGAGTGGTGCGAAAGCCCTATTGTAATTGTAAGTTTTATTAGGGCCCGAGCACAGAGTGGTGCGAAGGCCCTATTGTAATTGTAGGTATTATTAGGGCCCGAGCACCGAGTGGTGCGAAGGCCCTATTGTAATTGTAGGTATTATTAGGGCCCGAGCACCGAGTGGTGCGAAGGCCCTATTGTAATTTCTGGGTTTATTATTATTAGGGCCCGAGCACCGAGTGGTGCGAAGGCCCTATTGTAATTGTAGTGTTTATTAGGGCCCAAGCACCGAGTGGTGCGAAGGCCCTATTGTAGTTGCTGTGTTTATTAGGGCCCGAGCACAGAGTGGTGCGAAGGCCCTATTGTAATTGCTGGTATTATTATTAGGGCCCGAGCACCGAGTGGTGCAAAGGCCCTATTGTAATTGTAGTGTTTATTATTTAGGGCCCGAGCACCGAGTGGTGCGAAGGCCCTATTGTAATTGCTGGTATTATTATTATTTGCAGCTTTTCTCTAAGTTAAAGGGCGTGGCCGCTGTGGCGTCACTTCGCCATTCATACACGAACAGCTCTCTCTCCTACTTACTTGCTCCAAACGGCTTCAAACTTTCTGCACGTGGTCAGAGCCCCTCCCTGAACGTCTCTATGTCATCATGATCTATGGCGCTCCCTTGTGGTGGAGACAGGAAGTGCCATGTTCTTCACTGACATGCACTCTGTTTAATCCTTCCCTGTCATTACACAGCCAAATGAGGATCACAGATTTGAAGTCCCACAGAGACACCTGTGTGGATTCTTGAATCATGCTGCCCGTGGCGGTGGCGACTGTTGAACCTTCGCCATGAAACATCAACTGCTTATAACTTCGCCGTGCATCGTCCTAGCGTCCTCAAATTTTTTTCATGTCCTAATGGTCCGTCCCCCCACACGTCTGCATGCTCATGAGTCACCTGCACAGCGCCACCTACAGGAAACCGGAAGTAACTGCTTCTGGACATTTTTCATGTATGAATCAAATGTTTTTTGAGGTTTGATGCAAAGACAGGTCTCCACTATTCTCATGGTGTCTGGCTCCACCCAGTGGACACATACGGTACTGCAACTGATATAACTCCACCACGGATGCTCCTAAAATCCTCAAATTTTTTACATGTAATACAGACCCGACCCCGACCACGTGTGGACATCTGTGGACAGCGGCACCTACTGTAAAGAGGAGGTTACTGCACACTAACCATTTTTACATATATTGAGAGACTTGTTGCACTGACACATCTCTACTTCTGTCTGCCGGCTTTTTCCCACCGCTGGCAAAATCGCCGTGGCTCGTGGGGGGAGCGGGTGAGAGAAGGGACGGCGTGACAGGGAGGGGGCAGTCGCGCGGAGTGCGAGGGCCTGATCATCGCTGCTTGCAGCTTTAATCTTTTATTTTTTACTGTACTATATTCTATTTTATTCTATTTAACTCTTGCTCTGACTGTGTTGTATTGCTGCTGGTACCCAAATTTCCCTGAGGGACCTTCCCAAAGGGATTAAATGGCTTTTATTTTTTGGGTGCATGAAAAAGCCCCCATTAATGGGCCCCTTTGGATTCAAAGGTAAATTCTATTCTATTCTATTCTATTTTATTCTATTCTATTCTATGTGTTTAAATCTGTGATGAGATGGGAGGACCACACAGTATGTGCAGTAGATGTGTTGTGGATTTCACTGATGATGAAAATCACAAATTTGTCAGTTTTCTTCATACAGTTTTGACTCATGTGATCATGTGTTCACATCCTATTTCAATTCAATTTTCAATTCAGTTTTATTTATATAGCGCATATTACAATCAGACATTGTCTCAAAGCGCTTCACAGGAACCCCCCTAAGAGCACTGTGGCAAGGAAAAACTCCCTTTAAGAGGAAGAAACCTTGAGCAGGACCCATCAGCTTAAGGGGGAACCAGAGAGGATGAAGGAGAGATCGAGAGGATGAAGGAGAGAGAGAGAGAGAGAGAGAGAGGAGCAAACATGATACAAACATGATACAGTACAGAGCAAACATCACAGCAAGATGAAACAGTGATTATATTATAATGGATATCTATATATATCGTCAGTCCATAAGTAGGAGTAGTAATTTGGTAGCAAAGATGAGCAGCAGGGGCTAGTGAAGTCGATGAGCACAGGAGAGATCAGGGGCCAGACTGCAGGTCAGTATGCAGGTCTTGAGACCTGCAAAGAGAGAGAGCGAGAGCGAGGCACAGAACTACGAGGAAGACAGTAAACATAGATTATGAGACGATATTACCAGTATGAGCCAGACTAAGGAGAGTAGAGGAGAGGTCAGAGGGTGAGGGGGAAACTGCTGAGAGGATCATGTTTGTGCCCCCCGACAACGTAGGGCAAGAGAAACTTCACGGGACGGACTGCAGGTCAGCATGCAGGTCTTGAGACCAGTGTGAGCCAGACTAAGGAGAGTAGAGGAGAGGTTAGAGGGTGAGAGGGAAACTGCTCCAGAACTCTAGCTGCTGCGTTCTGGATCAGCTGCAGACTGTTGATGGAGTCATGTGGACATCCTGACAATAAAGAGTTGCAGTAGTCCAGTCTTGAAGTGACAAAAGCATGGATGAGCTTTTCAGCATCACTCTGAGAGAGGATGCTCCTGATCTTAGTAATATTACGCAGGTGAAAGAAAGCGGTCTTGGAGACCTGCTTAATATGAGAGACAAACGACATGTCTTGGTCAAAGATGACTCCAAGGTTCCTCACAGTCGTAGTGGAGGCCAGAGTAATTCCATCCAGAGAGAAAGTATTATCTGATAAACTAGTTCTGAGATGTTTAGGTCCAAAAACAATGACCTCAGTCTTGTCTGAGTTTAATAGTAAAAAGTTGGAGGACATCCAGTCCCTTATGTCCTTTAGACACGCCTGTAGTCTGACTACAGCGGCTCCGTTTCTTCAGGCTTCATGGATAAATACAGCTGGGTATCATCAGCATAACAATGAAAGTTTATGCCGTGCTTCTGGATGATGTTTCCTAGAGGGAGCATGTAGAGGGTGAACAGGATCGGTCCAAGCACAGAACCCTGTGGAACACCATGATTAACCCTTGTACCTGTGGAAGAAACATCGTTAGCATGAACAAAGTTAAATCTGTCAGATAAATATGATTTAAACCAGCGCAGTGCTGTTCCTGTAATCCTGATCTCGTGTTCTAATCTGTGTAGCAGGATGCGATGATCTACTGTGTCGAAGGCAGCACTGAGATCCAGTAGAACGAGTACAGAGACAAGTCCATGATCCGATGCCATGAGGAGATCATTAGTGACTTTAAGCAGTGCTGTTTCTGCGCTGTGATGGGCTCTGAATCCAGACTGGAAAGCATCGAGCAGACTGTTCCTATGCAGGTGGTCATTTAGCTGACTTACAACAGCTCTTTCGAGTATTTTGGAGATAAAGGTGAGGTTGGAGATCGGTCTGTAGTTTCCTAAGACGTCCGGGTCCAGTGAAGGTTTCTTAAGTATCGGAATGATCACAGCAGTTTTAAAAGCCTGCGGTACATATCCTGTTTCCAGAGACAAGTTGATCTGTCCTAATATAGACTCTCCAATCAGAGGAATAGCATCCTTGAGGAGCCGTGAAGGGATCGGATCCAGAAGACAGGTAGTAGGTTTAGACTTGCAGATGCTGGTGGTCAGCTCAGGGAGGCCGATGGGCACGAAGCAGTCCAGAGTTAGATCAGGATCCGTTTCCAGAAGTGGCGGTGTATCCTCAGCGGTCACAGAGAGATTGTGGTTGATTTGTCCTCTAATAGTGGTGATTTTATCGGTGAAGAAGCTCATGAAGTCTTCACTACTAAGAGCTGCAGGAATGCGAGGCTCCACAGAGCTGTGGCTCTTTGTCAGCCTGGCTACAGCGTTAAAGAGAAAGCGCGGGTTGTTCTTGTTTTCTTCTATTAGTGATGAATAGTAGGCTGTCCTGGCTTTGCGAAGGGCCTTCTTATACGTCAGACTTAGTCTCTCCAGGCCCTCTGGGAGTCATCTGAGTTAGAGGACTGCCACTTCCTCTCCATCCTTCGTGTAATCCGTTTCAGTAATCGGATATTTGAGTTGTACCATGGAGCTAGCCTCTTCTGGTTTGTAGTTTTCTTCTTCTTCAGTGGAGCAATCCTGTTCAAGACTGAGTGTAATGTGTCTGCAGTGTTGTTGACAAAGCGGTCCAGTTCTGCAGGAGTAATATTTAAGTTGGTACCCCCATCAGTACTTGGGACTGTGGGGAGTACTGGTAGGATTGCTGTCCTAAACTGCTTTATGGCGTCTTCAGAGAGGCATCTGCTGTAGTAGACCTTTTCCTCTCAAATTCTGACTTCTTCCAGCTTCCGTGAGACAGGCTGAGAGTGAGACTCTCAAAAGAAGTATGAGTAGACTTAGGTTTAGGATTCATCTAAAGACTGGAGCGGTAGATCTCCGCGACCTGTAACTCTAGGAACATGACAGTTAATATAACAAGACGGAGTTGATTCATTTAAAGCAACATATTCTTCATCCTGTAACCAAGTCTCAGTGAGACAAAGTATATCAGTGTGATGATCAATAATTAAGTCATTAACTAAGAGTGACTTAGAGTGGAGGGATCGTATGTTAAACAATCCACACCTGAGTGTTCTGTTACCTTGTTTTATGTGTTTGTGTGTGTTAGTGTGTATTTTTATGAGGTTATTATGATTAATATATCTTAACTTGTGTGCTTGATGAACTGCGGGAGGACGTGCGACTGACACCACTTCAATAACATTATTAAGCTTAGTGTTTCTATGTGTAGTTGTATTTAATATGTTTTTAACTGAGGGCGGCAGTTCTCCAGAAGCAGCAGAGAGGTGTGTAGGACAGCGACTCTGCCTCCTGGCCTCGACCCTGGGTTGTCAGGTTGGTCTAATAAACTTGGCTATGTTGCTAGAAATCAGAGCTGCACCACCCGGGGTGGGATGGATGCCATCTCTCCTAATAAGGCCAGGTTTCCCCCAGAAAGTTTCCCAGTTATCTATAAAGGCCACATTGTTTACTGGACACCACCATGACAGCCAGCGATGGAGCGAGGACATGTGGCTAAACATTGACTGACACTGGTCAGATTTGGGAGGGGACCAGAGAACGCTACGCAGTCCGACATGGTTTTAGCTAAATTACACACCGACTCAATATTAACTTTAGTGACCTCTGACTGGCGAAGCCGGGTGTCATTAACACGGACTTGAATTATAATCCTGCTGTATTTATGCTTATCTCTTGCCAGCAGCTTCAGGCTAAGATAAGATAAGATAAAACTTTATTAATCCCGAAGGAAATTCTTGTGCCAGAGGTATCAAGTTACATTAAATGCAGTTAAGTACAGAGTATAAGAGTATAAGTGTCACTATAATCCAAAATAAGAGTACAGTACACAGTATGAGCACAATATATGATACATGGATACAAATATGGAGATATAAGGTGCTAAGTAAACATAAATATAGACAAGTGGAGGGAATGACAGTGATGCATGACATGATTATCTAGCTCTTCTCCCTACAGAAAGGGGAGGAGTTATACAGTCTGATGGCCACTGGCAGGAAGGACCTCCTGTGGCGTTCTGTGCTGCTCCTCGGTAGTCTCAGTCTACCGCTGAATGTGCTCCTGTAGGACAGCAGTGTGTCATGCAGGGGGCGAGACGTGTTGTTACGAATACTGAGGAGTTTCCTCAGTATCCTCCTCTCCGTCACCTCCACCGCAGACTCCAGCTCCACTCCCAGCACCGAGCCAGCCTTCCTAATGAGCTTGTTGAGTCTGTTGGTGTCGGCCGTTCATCCTGCTGCCCCAGCACACTACAGCGTAGAAGATGACGCTGGAGACCACCGAGTGGTAAAACATCTGCAGCATGGTCTGGCAGACGTTAAAGGATTTGAGTCTCCTCAGTAGATACAGGCGACTCTGTCCCTTCCTGTATATTGCCTCTGCGTTTGTGGACCAGTCCAGTTTGTGGTCAATGTGGACACCCAGGTATTTGTAGCTGTCCACAATGTCCACGTTGGTACCCTTGATGCTGACCAGGTTTGGGAGTGTCTGGTGCTTCCTGAAGTCCACCACCAGCTCTTTTGTCTTTGTGACATTCAGCTGCAGGTGGTTCTGTCCGCACCACTCCACGAAGCTGTCCACCACACTCATATACTCCGCCTCCCGACCTCTGCTGGTACAGCCCACAATGGCAGAGTCATCCGAGAACTTCTGCAGGTGGCAGGACTGTGAGCAGTGTCTGAAGTCCGATGTATAGAGTGTGAACAGGAATGGAGACAGTACTGTGCCCTGGGGTGCCCCCGTGCACCCCAGGGCACCCTCTATGTCGCCCGCTCTGGCCCCCGGGATGCACTTAACTATAGCCGCTGTTGTTGGCTTTACATGCCGCAAAACAGAGTCGCCAATAACCAGGGTCGGCTTCTCAGCGGGTGTGTCACCGAGTGGGGAAAAATGGTTTGATATATCAAGCGGCTGGTGGTGAACCACGGGCCTTTGTTTCGGACTACGCTTCCTTGGAACCGCCACCCAACCTCTCTGACTTCCCAGCTGCTCAGGGGCTGCCGGGGGGCGCCTAACATCAGCTAAGGCAGGCCGGTCCGCACAGGCTAACTGCTGCTGGCTAACTGCTGCTGCTACAGGTCTATTATCTAACGTGCGGAGCCGACCCTCTAACTCGCTTAGCCTCGTCTCCAAGACTGTGAATAAGCTACACTTTGTGCACACCTCATGCTCACTAAAGGAGGCAGAGGAATAGCTAAACATGTCACACACCGTGCAGTGGGCAGGAGAGGGAGATGCAGAGCGAGAGCAAGTGGAAGAAGCCATGCTAAGCGCTAATGCTAAGCGCTGAGTTACGGTAAGCTTCGCTACAGTGGTAAACGAGAAGGGAACCCAGAGACTGGTGCACTTAACTCTAACACTAAGGTGCTTGTGTATTACCACAATAAAAGCAAACACAATATGTCTAATGCAGAAAGTCCATAGCACCAACAGCGCACACCAAGTGAACAAACAGGACAGTGTCGAAACAGGTAAAAATGGATTTCTAAATGTATTATTAAAAGTTTGTGATAATCCATAACTGTTGGTCAAAGACTTGATGAAATGATGGACCAATCTTCACTTGAGTGCCTCTTTGTAAATACATCAGAACTCTGGAATAGAAAGGAGGCTCTACTACCTTTTCATATCCATTTGTGAATGTAAAAATAAGGGCCCGTCTTAATCCTCACTATATTTCAGCAAGATGTGATGGAATAACAAAGGACCGTGCAAGGGCAATTTCAGCAGTTGAAGAGACAATTTTGCCTGGCAAATTAGCCCCTCATTTGAGAACTTGCCTGGAGTCTGATAGAAAATGACAGAAACTCTCACTCTCACTCACTCTTTTTTATTCTTTTTTCTCTCGTCTACATTCTTTTTTTTCCCTAGTGGCCATTATGTTGAAAGATGATTACTATGTTCGGGGAGCAGGCCTACCAGGGAGGTTCAAGGCAGAAAAAGTGGAGTTTCATTGGGGTCCAAGCAACGGCTCTGAGGGTTCAGAACACAGTATCAACAGCCGGCGCTACCCTGTGGAGGTAAGGCTTTTTGGCAATTATTTCTATCCAATAAAATATACTGTACACCCACTTGTCTATAAACCATTATTTGTATTTTTTTAAATATTGATAGATTCATTTGTTACTCAATGTGGCCAAAATTAAAACATTTACCAATGGAGTTCTGATTGTAAAGTCATAGACTGATAGACAGCAATAGTGTTGGGAAGAATACTTTAAAAAAGTATTCAGTTACAGAATACAGATTACATGCCATAAAACATAATTTATAATGTATTCTGTTACATTACTTAATCTGAGTAACATATTCTTAATACTTTGATTGCTAACACATTGAATTGCATTTTAACTGATCAGCCCCTGCTTACTACAAGGGACACTATAAAACATTCAGTATAAAATGTCCAGAATTTTCCAGCTGACTGCATTCACATCAATGTTATTCTATTTAGAGAAACAAAAACAGAACAGTTTATTTTTTAAACAATGCAACCAAAGTCATTGGTCATTTTACACACACATAAAACAATGTTTGAATACGTACACGTACAGACCCATGTATAACACTAGCTGACTGCAACCAACACGTTTGTACTGAAATGTTTGTCAATTTCTGTTTTGGAGGGAGTAAAAGTGTACCGACATCAAGACTAAGGAGCATTAAGCGCGCAATGCTTCATCCTCATCCTCAGACTCTGACCCCCATCAGTCCGGCTGCACTGTCCTCTCTGTCGCCCGCAGCATGCAGCTTTCTGTCCAGTTTGCCGACATGAACCAAAAACTTTAGCTTTTGATCAAAGATTTTGTATTGACGGTAAGAGCTCTAACTCCAGTGACTATTTACCATCATACACATGTACATAACCACACAATGAGACAAGCGATAAGGAGAGTCAGACATCTGCTGTAAACATGATCTTTTGTCATTGTAAGAAGACTGACTTTTTCCTGGCTTGTTTTATCCAGCAGAGTGAATAAACACGTAAAGTACAGTTGTGTAATCCACTGATTTCAACAATGTAACTGTATTCTAATTACATCTATTTAGACTGTAACGGAATACAGTTAGTCATATTTTGTATTCTAATTATGTAACGTACATGTAATCCGTTACTCCCCAACACTGGTAATATATGACTTAAGCTCATGGCTTTTTCTGAGATTAATGTCAGACTTTTATTTTATTTTGTCAGTGGCCCTAATCCTCTTCCTGGCTTGTGGTATTCACTTAATTATTAACTTTGGTGAAGTTACCATGGTAAGTCAAAGTCAAAGTCAGCTTTATTGTCAAATCTGCTATATGTGCTGGACATACAGAGAATCGAAATTGCGTTACTCTTCACTCCGCAACATATAACATATAACTAAAAACTAAAGATAAATATAAAGTGTAAAAAAATGTACCTACAATGAGGCCAGTCCAGGAGAGGTCCTTAGTGATGTGCACACCCAGAAACTTGGTGCTGCTCACCTGCTCCACAGCAGCACCATCGATGGTCAGAGGGGTGTGCCGACTCTCCTGTAGTCCACAACCATCTCCTTTGTCTTCTCCACATTCAGGGAGAGGTTGTGGTCTCTGCACCACTCGGCCAGAAGGTGCACCTCATTCCTGTAGTTTGTTTCATCTCCACCGTAGATGAGACCCACCACAGTTGTGTCGTCCGCAAACTTCACAAAGATGTTGGAGTTGTGTGTTGGCGTGCAGTCATGGGTAAGCAGAGTGAAGAGGAGGGGGCTTAGCACACATCCTTGGGGAGTCCCGGTGTTCATTGTGATGGTGCTGGATGTGTTTCTGCCGACCCGCACTGTCTGAGGTCTCCCGGTGAGGAAGTCCAGCAGCCAGTTGCACAGCAAGGAGTTCAGCCCCAGCTGGTCCAGTTTGTTGATGAGCTGCTGTGGGATGATGGTGTTGAATGCTGAGCTGAAGTCTATGAACAGCATTCAAACGTATGAGTCTTTATTTTCCAGGTGGGTGAGAGCTGTGTGGAGTGCTGTGGAAACAGTATCACTGGTTGACCGGTTGGGCCAGGGAGGGCCGTCTTGATGTGTTTCATGACTAACAGTTCTCCCCCCCCCCCCCCCCCCCCCCGAAAATTTGTATTGAAGATTTGCCGATTCCTGCATTCTGGTGGATTTCAACACCTATTTTACCTACAGAAGTAAAGGCTTAACTCAATAACTATTACTGAGAGATTTAATAATGCAATGATGACAAATACAAAACAAACTGAAAACAAAACAGTTTTGTCAGCCTAATGGTTTACATCTGTTGTCTACCTCTGTGCCACCATGATTTTAACCACAAAAAACACATTTCTGTTTCACTGTACTCCCAATGAGACCATCAGCTTGACTGTCAGATTTTAGAGAAAGACTTCACAGAACATATTCTTCTTCTTTCATTGAGGATAGGAGAGAGAGGAGAAGAAATGTCTCTCCTTCATCCTCTCTGTCCTGTCTCCCGGACAGAGAGGATGAAGGAGAGACAGAGGAACAAACATGCACAAACATTACAGAAAACAAACATGGCAGGTTGCAAAATGGATAATATGATGATAAATGATATAAAAAAGAAAATCCCCATTGTCTATATTTTTTAAATTAAACTAACATAAGGCATGTAACTAGAGCACTACAATTGTACAGGACCAAACATATGTCCTTGCTTATTCACACAAAACAAAAATATTTCACTGTACTAAAATAGGACTGCATTTTATACGTAAATATAATTCTTTGTTAGCAATGATAGTGCTTTCAGATTTTAATAAGCAGCATAAAAGGTTGTACACACTTTGGGCAACTAGTATTTCTGATTCTGATTCTGATTCTGATTGATACCTGTGTGATGGTCCAGGCTGTGTGGCAAGTGAAGAGAGGCTAAATAGATGATTAATATGGATGAAAAATAATCATTCCCACATTTTACTGTGTATTTAACTCATAAAACCAGCTGGCAGTATTCTTACTTTAGTTTAATGTTAATCAGCCTGTCATTGATGACTTATGTTAGCAGACAGTAGCTCACTTGTTCGCTAACCAACCAGCTAGAGCACCGCATCATGGATGGACATTATAAAAACACAGCGCGCAGCATCAAACTCTCAGTCCAGCATCAGACTACAGTCCTCTGTCTCTCTGCCTGCAGCACTGCTGTCTGTCCGGTTTGGCCCCAAAACTTCTGTGTTGTTTAACAGTAAGATCTCTCACTCCTTCGATCATTCATGCTGCTATACACAAACACGCAGTGATGCACGCTTTTAGGACAGAGTGAGACCTCCCTCCTCCACTCCCTGTCATTCCATTTGGAGACCCAGAGGTGAGCTGTCCCCCGCGCTCCCTCCCCTTCTCACACAGCTTCTTCTCATACATACAAACCGCCGAGCAGATTATTTTTTTTCCAACTGCTCGTGCCGCCCCCTGTGTGATGCGACTGCCCGGTTTGCCTGTGCCCAAAACCGCCACTACTTGCCCTAGGTATATGCCAAAACGTCCACTGACCTTCATGGAACGTGTGCTTGCAGCTGAATGTCAGACCTCACCTGGCAACAAGAAATTCTATTTTCTGATTGGCTGATAGGTCGCTAATTGCTACAGCTGTCAGTGCACAGTACGCTGTCGGGTTGTCTGGTTAACTAGCGGCTATAACTTGTTAGAGGTGTGTGCAGTCAGACGACACACTCATGGGGCGCTCATGGCTCGCTTCACTTCGTCAGTCATCCTGGAAAACTACACCATGCACAAACATACCGGCGCTGCAGAACCTGCTCACCGGACCAGCAGTTTATTCCCTCGGTGTTGCCACCAGCAGTGGCCGACCATCTCTAGCAGCTTAGCAGCGCTCAGCTACAGAGCACGTCCAGGCAGAGAGGGCATGTTGTGGATCATGTGACCGACCAACGTAGCTCTAAGTTATTATTATATCGTTCCATTTACTATTACTTTGGGCCACACAGACAGAGTGGCACACACAATAACTAGGGGTGGAATGGTTCACCAAATCCATGGTTCAGTTCGTATCACAGTTCTGAGGTCACGGTTTTCGGTTCGGTTCGGATTACATTGTTGAGGTTTTTTCTACTTTAAACACTCTGGAAATACCAGATGAGCATAAAATACATAGCCTATTTATCCAACATTCAACATATTTAAGAATTAGTTCAGTGTTTCCCCTAATATTATATCAGAATATCAGAAGGTCAAGCCAATTTGATTTCTTTTAAATTTCTAACAAGCACCAGATCACAACAGAAGCCTTTTAAGATAACCTTTCCTATAGAACAGCTCTATACCTTGTTCTTTTATTAACCAAACTAAACAGCTCATGTTATTTATCTTATTTGCACAGCAGCATGTCATTTCTGTCTCTCCATGGTTGTGCGTTTACAATTCACCACTGTTGTCTGCGCACAGAGGCACGATGTGCGTACACACAGACACATGCACAGACACACACACCGTCGGACAGAGAACGTGTGTTGCTTTGTCCACCATTGCTGATAGTTGGATAGCCTGAACTTTATGACTATGCTAGGCTAAGCTAACGGTACTGATGCCTGTGTTTTTCATTTTATTTTTGCCATTTGAAATATGCTATTTACATTCCGCTCTGTAAGCATTGACAGGCCCAACGGCAGCTTTGCTCTCCCTGTTCAAGAAACTATTAAACCTCTTAAAAGTCCTCCTCTCCACTCTTACCAGTTTTTTTTACCCTAAGACCTCATTTATCTTTACTAGGATTTAGTCTTAATTATAAGGGGAAATTCTTAGAAAATGTCATAATTCTAAGAATTTTCTTAGAATTTCACCACTAAGGGAGGAGTAGCTTTGAGGCTCTAGCAAACATTTAGATCTGCATAAACTTCCAGTTGCAAATACAGACAAAAAAATATGTCAACATGAGTGTATGCGAATTGAGCAAGGCAGGTGCCAGTCCTTGGGGCAGCAGCTATTCAACTACAGTAATGAAGGAGGGTGGAAAAAGTGGCATGTGTGAAGCACAGCAGAGACACTTTGGACTAGATGTGTAAACACCTACACACTTGTCAGGTTCCTCGTGGCAAAAATTGAACAGGTTTAAACACGAGTGTAGTATGATTTAAAGCATGTCCAACATGGGATCAGGAACACGCCTTCTGTGAGCTTTGTGGACCCCTGCTTGTGACTGTTTAACAATGCCTCTGTCCATGCTCAGACAAACTTGGCCATACTTGCTTATCTGACAGGTATTACCACTCTGTAGGTGGTGACCTCCAATAGGTCCTGACAGATATACTGTAGGGTAACCCATGTGCCAGACCAGACACACTGTTTGGACTGTACACCCTGATCGGTGCTGCAGTGAAATGTTACAAGTTGTGAATGCCTCTCAGTGTTTGTAAATGCATTTTTTTTTCATGTTTACAATGAACCAGTAGTTCTGTTTGGACCATGCAAGGGCAATTGGTAATGGATTTATTTTTGTTATGGGTTAAGGGGTAACAAACTTTGTCTGTCAAGAGAATCCCAGTAGACAAAAATGATGGTTACATAATAGTGCCATGAAATTACCTTTGCTTACAATATAGAGAAAATGAGCTTAACATTACAAACCAGGAGTCACTTCCCAGTGTCAACTAGTTACTATACCATGTGTGTCAAACTAAGTGAGCATTTCTGAGTGTTTTGGCTTGTTGTTTATGTGCAGCTGTCCGTCTGCTAAATGTTGAAATGTCAGCCATCTCTCTGAGACCTCTCCTAAAGCACTGTCTCTTTGTTGTGGCCAGCCAAACTGATGAATATGTATTGTTTGACATTTGGTAGATCAACATGCTGACAGTTCAGCTTGATATTATCTTTTCTATTTTCTATTATCCACTCCAAAACCCCTCAACAAAGTTGCACAGAGGTGCCTTCGTGTCAGTGGATGACCAGAAATGATGACCATGCAGTGTAAAGTTCAGAGATTCCGCTTCAAATACAAACCTACAACAGTGTCAATGCATGGCAAAGCTTTCTGGAGCTGAGTTACAATTTTTTTGTTGATTCATTGCATCAGTAAGGTCGAGTGACTTAAAAGGAAAAAAAAATAAATACAAAGGTTATTTATTCAGTCATGAATTCATTTACGTATTATTTATCTTTTTAAACGTAATATAAAATATAAGCCGGCTCAACCTTTTACTCACAGCCACATGCTCTAGCTATTTAACTGCATTTGTCTGCAGTTGTTTTAGTCTGCACATCATCTAAAGAAAGCCAGCAGATCAGCAAAACAGTTATGTGACTGCTGATTGTAAATAATAGTGGCTTCCCACGGAAAATGCAAACATTTGGAATAAAGTGTTTTTAATGTCAAGCTTTTGTAAAACTAGTTTTGTAAGGTCTCCCTGTCTCCCCTCCCGAGTCTCTCAGACAACTATTCTATTTCTATTTCCCCAGGGACACACCTCCGCCCCATGCCAGATTCAATATTACCATTTTTGCTTAGCCTTATGGCTGATGTTGACTGTCCAGTCTGTTATGTTATGGGGGGAGTTTGGACCCAAATGCAGACGCGGAGACTGAGGTGAACTAAAAGTGAGCTTTTAATAAAGCCGAAATGGCAAACAACATAAAATTCTAGAATGCAAAGTACAAATCAAAGGTGTAAAAAGCAACTAACTAAACCAACAAGAAGAAACAAGTAAAAAACAAACCAAACCTAACAGAGAGCCAAAAGGGATGATGGGAACACACACACGACACGCCATGGATAAACGGACGGACTAACAAGAACAAAGGGGAGCACAGGACTTAAATACAGAAGGGTAACAAGACACAGGTGAGACACATCAGGGTGGGGCAAGCAATCCTAAAGGCGGGAAACACAAGGAAGTAAAACACACAGGAACACAAGGGGAAACATGGACTTTCAAAATAAAACAGGAAACACAAGACACAACTGCAAACACACAGATCACAGACTCAGGGCAGGAATGAAAACTAAACAGAAAACAAATCAAGAAACACAGAATCCTAACACAGTGCCCCTCATAGAAACTCAAAAACTGCTGCATTCCAAGACAAATCAAATTATTGTGCTTTATGTTCATTAAAACAAGGATTATAGACACATCATGCAGAGGTAGTAATATAGTAAAGAACATAATACGCACTGTGCTGTGCTTAAAGACATCCATTGTCAATAATCTACTAATTAACCTGTAAGGGGACTGTAATTAGTTTGACACAATTAGTTTCACAGCAAGCCTTTGTTTTCAATGCCATATTTTATTTTCACTAGTGACATTAAATGTTCTGACTCCATGGGTATGAAACCTATTAGTGCTAATGAATCTGTAATGCATACACAAATATGGACATTGCCTAATTTAGTCAAGTGTTATTAATCCCAGTTACTCAGTTCTTTTGTCCACTTTATTCCTGATACATAGTCCTCAGAATGTCCTCTGAAAATATTTATCCCTCACAGAATTTGAAGTGACTCATCGATGGTTATTGGTAAAGCTTACCATAGTGCATGAGGAATTCTTGAGTATCTGCTTGTAAAGCTCCCTCTGATGCAGGTTCACGTATATAGCCACAGCCTCAGCCTCTGTGTGATGGCAACATTGTTTGATTGCTATCTAGCTCCTGGTTCAAATCTATTGCCTGCCTGCTACAATGCATAATGCTATCTCTGCAGGGGAGAGGAAATGGAAAAACTATGGACTATGGAATAGAAGTACACACATGCACATTTATGTACAAACTCTAGGCACTGTTTGCACAAAGTCAACAAGGATAACAAACATATATATTACATGCAATCATTTGTCCACTTAAAGCTTTAATAATCTCTAAATAGTCATTGCAATTAATATTATTTTATGTTAGCAATATCAACCTACAGCAAACAGACAGGACAGACACACTGAAATAGAGGTTACAATGTATACACACTGAAAACTGGTCATTGGCAGAAACAAAAGAGCAAAGGGGACTGGTGGATCCTTATATGACAAAAGAGGAATGCAGAAACAGGCAGGCAGATGTAAGTGAATGAACAACTCACAAATCTTCATATCTGAATAGCTGGAATGCAGAATAGCTTTTCTTCATCTCTTTAGAACTTTATCTGATAACCCATGTGTTATGTTAATGTTGATGTTACCATACTACATACAGAGGTATGTGTTCTAGGGCTGGGCAATTAATTGAAATTCAATTTCAATTTCGATTTTGGCTTCCTACGATTATGAAAACAAGATAATCGACATAAAACGATTATTGTGCCAAGTGCCTTGCACGCATGTTTCTCTCATTCTCTCCTGTGACGTAAACGTAAAAGACGTGCACAATCAGCACCGTTAGCAACCTGGGGTTCGAGGGGGCTGATAAAATTAGTCGACCAATCAGAATTTTGGTCAAGCCAGAACATATCGACTAATAAATCGACCAGTCGACTGGGAGATTACAGCCCTAATTATCTCAAACGTACGACTGGCGGCTGAACTCAACGGCTCCACTTATCGTCACCTGTCTGCACTCATCTCTAAAGACAGACCATGTCAACAGACTGGTGTTTCTGAGGAAGATTGCGAGGAGTTAGTAATTTAATTTTGTCAGTTTAATAAAAAAATAAAAATGAACATTAGTCGTTGTGTGAAAAAGAAAAGCCTGTTTCAAGTTTAATAAATAAAAGACAATTTTCAAATCCATGAATAATCATTTTGAATAATCGTGATTTCAATTTGAATCATAATACTCGCAATTATGATTTTTGCATTAATCGAGCGGCCCTAATATGTTCCATCATGGTCCTTTGCCATCACAACACTGAGGGGACCTTATCTGTGATCCAGTGCTTAAGAATATTTTTCCTGGCACAAAATGTCAAGACATTATATAGTTTTTTCCGATACATATCAGTAACACAACCATTGGGAAGACCTAGAAGAAGGGAAACCGGATTGAGATCAAGCCTTTTTCTCTATCTGTGTAACAGTCATATCAGCAAATCTCTGACCTGAAAGTAACGAAAAAGGTCAGTTCTTGATATGTCATATTTTTCCATAACCTGATTGAAGGTCATGAGGGTAGAACCAACAAAGAGATCACCCAGGGAAATGATTCCCTTAGCTGTCCAGCCTGTAAAAGTTCTGTCTAAGGTTCCTGGGAGAAAATCAGGGTTATCAGTGATCGGGGTGAAAACTGATGTAAGCCCCGATCTGCCTTCCATACGCTGTATGATCCGCCATGCTCTAATGGTATTAATCGTAATTGGGTTGCTGCAAAGCTTTTTGATACATTTCAGTTTTAAAAATAAAAAGCTATTTTTTAGAGGACAGTTGGATATGGAGTTTTCAATATCAAGCCAGATTGAGGAAGCATCATCTTTGATCCAATCAGCTAAGTTTTTTCACTATGATTGAATAAGATGGGAATCATTTGTATTGGATAAGCAGACGCAAAAGGACATTCATTTTCAGAAGCGAGATCTGGCCCAGCCATGATATGGGAAAATTGTTCCATCTCTACAAATCTTGTTTTATTGTATCAAATAGTGGGTTAAAGTTAGCATGAAATAACTGATTAAATTTAGGTGCAATATATATACCCAAATATATAAAACCAGTAGAGGACCAATTCAATGGAAAGGGATTAGGATTATCTGATGGTTGTTGTAAATTACCTAGAGGCATTGCCTCTGATTTGGAAAAATTAAGTTTACAACTAGAAAAGGCAGCAAACCGATCAGTAATCTCAATAAGCTGAGGGACTGATTCAGAGGGGTTTAACATAAACAACAACACATCATCTGCATATAATGAAATTTTATGAGATTTGTCTTCCACATCCAGTCCCACCACCAAAGGGTCTCACCTGATAGCTTCCACTAAAGGCTCAATAGCCACTGTAAATAAAAGTGGTGACAGAGGGCAGCCCTGTCTGGTACCCCTCCGGACCACAAAATTTGTGGACCTAAGTCCGTTGGTCAGAACTCCATTGGTTCTGTACACAGGACCTTTACCCATTTAACAAAATCATCATCTAGTCCGAACCGATCAAGACCATTCGACACGGTCAGAAGCTTTTTTCGCATCTAGGGAAATCACAAGACCATCTATTATCTGCTGTTCAGAAAACTGGATAACATTTCTCCTAATGTTGTTATAAGAATTATGGCCTTAATAAAGCCAGTTTGATCCTCCTTCACTATAATTGGTAAAAGGCCTTCTAAGTGTTTTGCCAAGACTTTGGAAAGGATTTTTAAATCCACATTCAGCAGAGAGATCGGCCTATATGAGGTGCAATCCTCAGAGTATTTCCCTTTTTTGAGAATTAGTGAAATGTTGGCTTCCCTTAGTGATGTAGTGGGAGGGTGCCACATTCAAAAGAAAGATTAAACATATTTATCATAGGCTCTAATAAAATATTTTGAAATTCCTTATAGAACTCACTACCATAACCGTCACTGCCTGGTGCTTTGCCTGATTAAATAAGTTGAATGGCCTCACGCAGTTCAGCTAAGATCGGGGCATTTAATTTAGATTTCTGATCTTGTGATATAGTTGGGAGATCAAGTTTAGAGAAAAAAGCTTCCATTAGAGTTTTAGCATTGTCAGCTTTTTCTGACTGATATAAGTTAGTGTAGAAATCTCTAAAAGTATCATTAATTATTTAAGAATCAGAGGAACAAGTCCCTGACCCATCTAAAATGGACTAATTAATTTGAGAAGCTCTACACTTTTTTGTTAAATTGGCTAAATATCTCCCTGGTTTGTCCCCATGTTCAAATAATCTTTGGTTTCCATATCCTAATTTGTCCCCAACCTTTTTCGTTAGCAATTTCTTTCAGTTTAGCTGCTCTAGGTTTCCTAATATACTGTATTTTCATGACTATAAGGCGCACCTAAAAGTCTAAAATTTTCTCAAAAGTCGGCCTTGCGCCTTTTAATGCGGTGCGCCTTGTGTATGGGTTGAGTACCAGACACGGGGACGTAACACGTACACTACGTACGCTGGCAGCAATTCACCAATCAGCTTCACGCTACGGTACTGGCGCAGCAACTTCCAGCGGATTACAAAGAAAAGCTGGCCAGCTTCCGCGTCTACTGCAGTGACAAAATTGCCAGCAAAAACATCCAGCCCAGCCACTTCACCAACATGGATGATGTCCCCCTTACTTTCGACATCCCCATGAACCAAACTGTGGAGAGAACGGGGACCAGCACGGTATCAATACGGGCCACGGGGCACGAGAAGTCAGCGTTCGCTGTTGTTCTCAGTTGCCATGGTAATGGACAGAAACTTCCGTCTATGGAAGAGGAAGACGCTGCCTAAAGAAAAGTTTCCAGCAGGAGTCTTCGTTAAGGAGAAACAAGGAGACGAGGAGAAAATGGGAGAGTGGCTCAGGGAAGTTTATGTAAAGAGACTGGATGTTTTTTTTCACGCATCACCCTCGCTGCCAATCCGCAACTCCGCGTGCGCCCGTCTCACCGCCGGTGTAAAAAACCAGGCGAAGCAGTAATCCCGGGAGGGTTAACAAAGAACTCCAACCGCTGGACATCGGTGTAAACAGGGCGTTCAAAGTAAAGTTGCAAGCGGTGTGGGAGCGATGGATGGCAGACAGCAAGCACAGCTTTTCTGGGAGGCAGCGCCGGGTAAGTGTGAATGGATTGTGGATGCGTGGACTCATGTTTCTGCAGTGACTGTTGCCCGAGCTTTTGTGAAAGCCGGCATAATTTCCAAACAACACTAATAATAATTTCCGAACAGCCAGCCGGCAACGTGTGTGGCTGTGACTCTGACAGCGATGAGAGGGAAGCTGGCAGGTTTGAACTCGCGCAGTTGTTTCCTGTTTATTGTTGTAATAAATATTCTGTAGAGTCAGCCACTGGTAAAGAGGAATCACTGTGGTGCATCTGATTAAAATGCGGGACAACGTATATCCGAAGATGGTCTTTATTTATTAATAAAAGATAAAGTTGGAATCACAACAGGCATTCAGCAGCAGCCACTACTCTGCCCATAGAAACACACGCTGTTTCTCTGTCGCTGCCACCATCGAGAGAGGCTGCACCGGCTCTCCTCACTGATATCCAGCCGGTTTTTACTGAATCACTGCTGATAGAGATGTGAGCGGCTTGCGGAGGATGCGGAGCGGTTTCCTGGGTTTTCACTTCTGCAGTGCAACGTAACTCTCTGTCTTAAAGCTCAGACGCGAGGGTCCGAGCGTACGTCACTGCAGCTCAGAGCACAACAAGAAAAACACCACACAGGCGCGGCATGTGAAACTTGCCGAAAATTGTACATACACATTTCAAATTGTTATGCAGAATAACGTGTGAGTAACAAACTGCTGCATCTCTATTATGTAATTATTGTGAGCTACAGCGCTATATGCAGCGGGTAATCAAACTATATACAAAGTTGTTCCTTCACAACAATAAAGTTCGACTTAACTCACTGTTTTGCTCCCATTACCTTTTTATTTATGTACTGGTATGTTTTAGCGTAGCATGCGCCTTATAATATGGTGCACCTTGTGTATGTGCTGAGGACAGAAATAGACCCTGTAACTGACACTGCGCCTTATAATGCGGTGCGCTTTATGGTCGCGAAAATACGGTAGTCCCTTTCTGATATACTTGACCTTTTTTTTAATAAGATTTGTTGTTTCATGTTTTTACGTCTTTTGGCAGCAGTATAGGATATGATCAACCCACTGGCATAAGCCTTGGAGGTTTCCCAGAGTAGGGATGAGTTGGTAGCCGAGGGAGAGTTAGAGGCGAAGAAATGCTTGAATTCTGTAGTAAAAAATGATGTGAATTTTTGATCTTTTAGGATTGAGGGGTCCATTCTCCAACTCGTAGGTTCCTAAGGATTTTTTTAACTTTAATATTCATATAAACTGCTGCGTGATCTGATATTGTTATGCTTCCAGTTGAACAGGAAACAACTAATTCTGTAAGCTGTTTTGGAGCAAAAAAGTAATCAATTCTTGTATGGCAATTGTGAGGATTAGAAAAAAAAGGTGAATTCCTTATCCGCAGGGTGAAGTGTCCTATAGACATCCACATAACCAAAGTCCTCACAAAGACCAATGATTTGTTTTGACTGTTTTGATAGGGCTAAAGCACCACGAGGAAACCTGTCCATCAAAGGATTCATAAGGCAATTAAAGTCACCTCCTACAATAGTATTTTCCAATGCAAGATCAGATAATTTGGCAAAAGCCTCTGTAAAAAAGTGGAAGTAGACATTTTGACACTTTAACTGGTAAATTTTTCCTAATGAGTCTTGGCACTCCTCTGCTTTTGGTGGTGAAAGATGAGAAATAAACTTGATCATAGCCGCACTGCTGCAGCTTAAATGTTCCTCATAATTCAAATGTGTTTCTTGCAACATAGCAATATCAATCATTTCTTTTTTTAAATATGACAATATTTTGTTCCTTTTGACAGGAGAGTGGCATCCCTTAATATTCCAAGTGCATAGCCTCAATGTGTCACAGGTCATAAGATTTTTTTACTGAAAAGATTTAGGCTCCAAAAAGTATCGCAATCTCCAAGTGAATTCAGCACCTGACAGTAACCCAGCTGATAAACAATAGACAAGCAACACAAGTAACACATAATAGACATGCCAACAGCACTGTGAAAGGAACCTCCCCCACACAGTAACCAGGGGATTAGCACTCTAACTTGGTTAGCTTCTTACAGCTCCGAACTCACACACCACTCGAGTGATAATATCCACCCTGAAGCTGGATCCATACTCCGCGAGAACAGAGAACTCCCTCCCCCCTGCAGACGTTACGCCCACAAAATGAAGTCATTTTTTATCTCGGACCGCCCATTGTGCAGCGATCTCGTGCACAGGGTCCGGGAAGAACTTTTTCTCTCAAGGCTCTGCGTCAACCATGCTGTGATTGGTCGGAATTTATTGTGGGCGTGATGAATGTGGAGAAGCGCAAGAGCTTCAGGTGCAGAACACACAGACAGAAGGAGGAAGTACTACGATGATGAGCAGCTGGCAAACAGCTCCTGGAAGGAGAAACACGGCGCACAGAGGAGAGAGTCTGTCCAAAAGGTGGCGATAAAAACTAATTCCAGTATCGAGCACGGCGTTACAGTGGCTCGCGCACATTAAACACAGGGAGACGGGATGTATTATTGCAGACAGTCATCCACACGTTCACAGAGTTAAACTCACACAGACCAGAGGTCTGCTACAGTCAGCTGCACTGATCTTCTATCTATTGTCATGCTGTGCGCCCTCTTCCCTGAACATTATCAGCTCGTTAGGCCAGGTAACCACGACTGTGCATGCAATTTACAATACAACTGTATTGTCAACCTTTAGTGTGCGACGTGCGCTGCATAGGAGGGCCGTATGAGGAGTTCTGCACACACACGTCTCGCGGAGTATGGTACCTCCGTGCCAAAAAGAACTTTTTTTTTATCTCTTACCACCCGTGGAGCGAGTTCTCTGTTCTCTGTCTCGCGGAGTGTGGAACAGCCTTTAGACAAGGATGAGCAGGCCCATAAAAATAAAAGGAGTATAAAAAAAACAAAACAATATTCCCTGTAATATTGGTTTACATACCCACATATCACATTATCAGTCACCCATGATCACCATAAACATAGGACAGCAGGGCAAAGATTTTAATTTGAAATTACTTAGTTTTAGCTATGTTTTTTTTTCCCTTATCCAGGTAACTTGCCCATAGACCAAAAATGGATTGGTGACTCACATGTGGTTCATTTAAGGTAATCAACAAAAGCCACTGCTTTAGCGGGGAAGTCAAAGCTTCTGGTCTCCCCACCGTGGATTATTTTCAACGAAGCCGGGTAGAGCATCATGTATTTGGTCCCACAAACCTTTCTTCACATCCTCAAATCCTTTTCGTTTGCGCAGCACCGTGGCTAATAAGTCCTGGAAAAACATGATGGTGGACTCCTGGTACTTCGCGGTCCCGCTAAGTCTAGCGGCGTCCAACACCCTCTGCTTGTTAGCAAAGTTGTGAAATCTGGACGGGTCACGGTTGCTGGTTCGGCCCCGGCTTGGGTGCTAGGGTGCAGTGAGCTCTTTCAATTTTAACACGGCCGGCTTTCGTCTGCATCCCGAGCAGGCTGGGGATCCAACTCTCAAAAAACTTTGTCGGGTTACTCCCCTCCGCGTCTTCTGGTAGACTAACAACTCGAACATTTTTCCTCCTGCCTCTGTTCTCGAGGTTGTCAATATGCTCAGCCATACTTTGTATTTGGTTTTCAAGCCCCTGAACCCGTGTATCCACCGACTCACAGGTATGTTCAGTCGCAGCAATCCTATGCTCTGCCTCAGTGGTTCTCTCCTCGATCTTTTTCAGCTGCTGGGCGTGTGCTTGTATCATTCAGGCATGTTAGCAGTAGCTTCTGTCTCACATGTCCTGACCGGATTTCGAGTTTCTTTTAGGGCTATCTTGTCCGGGGATCTCAAAAAATACTCATCAATATTCATATTAAAATGCCCGACGTGAGAGTTATTGCAAAAAACTGAATAGGGTGGAGTTTTGTATGAAATATCAGTGCGGTGGTGCGGAGATCAGAAAAAGTCAACCACTCTCTGTTACAACCCTCCGCTAGGGGAGAGAGGGTTGAGAACATTGACCAATCAGGACAAAGAGATTGGTTTAAAGTTGTTTACTGATTATTCAGCAAGTGATTATAATAACCAAGAATTTAACACATTACAATAATTTACAATACAAAAGGAAACGAAAAGTGGACAGGAACCCTGTCAAAGCCGTATAAGGTAAATCAAACAAAAGAACAAACAAAAGAACACACCTGATTACGGCAACAGGTGGAATAAAACAGGCCACTAAATAATCGGCCGGTGGAAGGTAAAATAAATACAATGCAACACTTTTCTATACGGATAAACTAACACAAATAGTACCAGAACGAAAAATCACAACCACGAGGTTGGAATTACATACTAAGACTTTCTTACTACCGGAACAAAAAGGGACCGCGTACCAAAAGGATTCACACAGAAGCGGTTTCCACAAAACAAGTTGCAAATGAACGTACAAATGAGGCGAACTCAATTAACCAGTTCTTACTGTTCCACACAACAAGCAAGCAATCGAATAAGCTATGCCAGAGAGAGAGAGGGGGAGAGAACTCATGCCAAACAGGGCTCCAAGTCTTTTCCCGTCGGTGTGTCGTTTCCGTCGCCTTTTCAATGGGCTTCCTGAAGTGCAGCCTGGTGATTGGTTGAGGAGCAACCCAATCACGCAGCGTCAGGTCTTCAGTCCCCCAATCCATGCAGCTCCAGCTCAGCCTGTTCAGTGTCCATTCATTAGGTTCACACATACAATCCACAAATCATACAAACGGCCCGGGGGCCGTAACACCCCCCCCCTTAAGAGGGAAGCCCATTCCGGTGTAAACAATTTTACACACGGGACAGCGCATCGGCTAAGACATTTTCTTTCCCCTTTTTATGTGCAATTTTTAGATGATAACCCTGCACAATGGTCGCCCATCTCATCAGCCGCTGGTTGTGATTATACATGCGACTAAGGAAAACCAGAGGGTTATGATCCGTATACACTAACACAGGTTCAGAGCTAGATCCGACATATACCTCAAAATGTTGGAGTGCTAATAAAAGTGCTAGAGCTTCTTTCTCTATGGTGGAATAGTTCAACTGATGTTTGCAGAATTTACGAGAATAGTAACTCACAACTCGATCTACTCCGTCAGTATCCTCCTGGAGGAGTACCGCACCAGCTGCCGTAGCGCTGGCGTCCACTTCCATCTTGAAAGGACGTGTATAATCCGGCGCGGCCAAAACAGGTGGACTGCAAAGGAGAGCTTTCACGCTTTCAAAGGCAGTTTGACACTCTGAACTCCATCGGTATTCAACCTTGGGGCTAAGCAAACAAGTTAGTGGATAAACCACAGCAGAGAAATTCTTACAGAAATTTCTATAGTATCCTACCATTCCGAGGAATCTGCGAAGAGCTTTTCTAGATTCCGGGGCAGGGAAATGAAGAATTGCCCCCACCTTAGCGTCAATCGGCTTAACTTGTCCTCGGCCAACCTGTCTTCCTAGATAGGTGACTGTAGCTTTTCCGAATTCACATTTAGCAAGATTTAATATGAGTGAGGCAGAAGCCAATCGAGTAAACACCTGTTCTAACAAACGCATATGCTCTTCCCAAGTGGAGCTGTGTACAACAAGATCATCTAAATACGCAGTACAGTTGGGAAGATCACACAGAACGGTGTTAATGAGCCGTTGGAAGGTGGCTGGGGCATTGCACATTCCAAATGCCATCACTGTATACTGTAGGAAATTGTCAGGCGTCACGAACGCCGAGATCTCAGAGGCACGCTTGGTGAGAGGCACCTGCCAATACCCTTTTAACAAATCTAGTTTTGTCACAAATGCCGAAGTGCCAATAGTATCCACACAATCCTCTATACGAGGTAATGGGTAAGCGTCAGCTACTGTTACAGCATTTACTTTTCGATAATCGGTGATGAATCGGGGAGTTCCGTCCGGTTTAATTTCCAGGAGACAAGGAGAACTCCAAGGACTGTAGCTGGGAACAGCCAATCCATTTTCCAATAAATAATTGGTTTCTGATTTCATCATTTGTCGTTTTACTGGATTCGCACGGTACGGATGCTGCTTTATAGGCTTTGCATTGCTGACATCTATGTCATGTTCAATGACCGTGGTACACGAGAGAACATCACTGACTATAGCAGGAAATTTATGAATGAGTCCTACTACGTCATCACGTTGAACGTCAGGGAGATATTTAAGGTGGTCCGGTAGCGTTGCTATGACAGCGGAATTTTTAAGACGAGCCGTAGTTGGAGCGATATGCACTGAAGGACAATCTTTAGTACATTCTTCTATGGGTGCTAAGATGGCACTGCATACAGGTGATACGGGAGAATCGTTTTGGTTCCTCTCTGTTTCACTACACTGATACTCCTTTAACATGTTGATGTGACAGACTCGAGTTTTCTTGCGGCGATCGGGTGTGCCAATAACATAGGTTGTTTCAGAGAGGCGTTCCAGCACCTCATGAGGCCCGCTAAAACGTGCAGACAGCGCAGAGCCTGGAAAAGGTAACAGGGCTAAGACTTTATCTCCAATTTTAAAGTTTCGTGATACAGCCGAACGATCAAATCTCATTTTCATCTTTTCTTGCGAAGAGGAAAGTGACTGGTGTGCCAGTGGGCGTGCACGGCACAAATGAGCACGGAGTCGTTTTACATAGTCTGCGGCATTCGTGGGAGAAACAGACACAGACAGGAACTTTTCCTGTAATACCTTAAGTGGACTGCGAAGGTTGTGTCCAAAAACTAACTCAGCTGGACTAAACCCTAGTGACTCCTGAACCGCCTCCCGTGCGGCGAACACAGCAAAGGGAACTCCCTCATCCCAGTTTTTCTCTGATTCAAAACAGAATTTCCTCAGCATGGCCTTTAACGTCTGATGCCAGCGCTCTAACGCACCCTGTGACTCTGGGTGATACGGGCTAGAAGTTATGTGTTGAACGTGTAACATGTTAAGTACCTGCTTGAATAGTTTGGAAGTGAAGTTGGCGCCTTGATCCGATTGTATTGTTTTCGGTAGCCCAAATGTAGTAAAGAATTTCGTTAACGCTTTCGCAACAGAGCTAGAGGTGATTTTCCGTAAAGGAAAAGCCTCGGGAAATCTGGTGGCAGCGCACATAACAGTAAGTAGATACTGGTTTCCACTGCGTGTGCGTGGTAAAGGGCCTACACAATCAATAATTACTTTTTCGAACGGCTCCCCCAGTGCAGGAATTGGATGGAGAGGAGCGACAGGAATTTTCTGATTTGGTTTTCCCATAATTTGGCAAGTGTGGCAGCGGCGACAATATCGGGTGACATCCCCCTTTAAGCCTGGCCAAAAGAAGTGGCGTAGAATTAGCTGATACGTTTTATTTATTCCCAAATGTCCGGACCACGGGCTTTCATGAGCCAGGGACAGAATTTGTGCTCTGTACGTGGTTGGAACGACAATTTGGTGGACAGCATTCCAATCTGCTTCCACCGAGTTGCACCATCTACGCATCAGAATTTCGTTTTCAATGTAGAATGTCGGAGTGTCACTGTTTACATTGTCGTCACTCACCACCTTGGAGAAACACTCACGTAGTGTTGAATCCGCCTTTTGAGCTTCCCACAATTTAGTACGATTTACAGGGGGAAAAGAACCAGGAGGAGAAGTGTGCTTTGGAGCGGAGACTGCACGTGTGTCGGTCTGTCCCACCTCCTCCGGAGTCTCTCCCACCTGCTCAGAGACATCATTAGTGACAAGGGTAGCAAACAAATCATCCCCCAATATGATTTCATTATCACTTCTACGAGCTTGAGCTCGAGTAATTGCACATACTGGAAACGTGTCATCTGGAGTTTCATTCGATTTATCTTCAGTAACCACAGGAGAATCTAGAATTTCTAGACTAGGCATTACCTTCCCTCCCGCAATGTCATTACACAGGAGCATCGTTACTCCCTTCACGGGGAGTGCAGGACAAACTGCAACAGGGAATTTTCCTGAAATTAAATCCGACTTTAGATGCACGAAATGCACTGCTCGGGGCACGTATTTCATTTCAACCCCCTGAATGACGGCGCTGTAGCCAGCGGCCGACAATTTAGAGAAAGCTAGACAACCTGCGATAATCAAAGATTGAGAACCTCCCGTGTCGCGGAGTATGCGTACCGGATGCTGATCCTCCGGGGATCCAGTAAGTGACACAAAACCATCCATCAAAAATGGCTTGAAACAAGCATCAGGCCGTCCATCAGAATTTGGTTCCTCAGCAATCGGAGCTCTAGTTATGAGTGAAACCGCTTTCACATGCTGCGACTGAGTTGTGCGCTCTTTTCGTTTGAGCGTTAAACAGTTTGCAATCACATGCCCTACTTGGTGACAATAGAAACATTCTCTTACTTCTTTATCAGAATGTGGCTTTTTGTAGCTAAACGAGGCACCGGCAGTGCGGGGCCTATCAGACTCAGCAGCGGAATACTTGTGAGTAAGTTTAAACTCTTCTGCTAACATAGCAGCGGCAGCGAGTGTATTTGCTTTCTGTTCGTTAATATACACAACAATACGTTCAGGCAAACAACGCTTAAACTCCTCAAGCAGTATTAACTCTCTCACAGAGGCAAAATCATGTACATCTGCTGAGGCACACCACCTATCGAAAAGTGAACTCTTCTCTCTGGCAAATTCTAAATACGATTGTGTAAGAACATGTCTGTGATTTCGGAATTTTTGTCTGTATGCCTCTGGCACTAGTTCATAAGCTTTTAGCACAGCAGCTTTGACAACCTTGTAATTCATACTGTCGTTCAGAGAGAGTGCAGTCACAACTTCCTGTGCTTTGCCATTTAATTTGCATTGCAGCAGGAGCGTCCAAAATTCTTCCGGCCACTGTAATCCAACAGCAATTCGTTCAAAGGTAGAAAAGTAGCAATCTACCTCAGCTTCTCTGAAGGCAGGCACTAAAGCAATATACTTGGTTATATCAAATGCAGTAGGAGGGTGAATGGGAAGAGACATACCCGAATCAATGGCTGGCGCGGGCAACACCGCCCGGTTCTGAGCTTCCACCTCGACTTGGCGCAGCCGCACAGCTTTGTCAGCCTCGACTTGCATCCTCCTCAACTCCAGTTCAAAGTGCCGTTCCTCTGTTTTCTGTTGAGCCTCCAGCTGCAGCCTAGCCAGGCGCATTTTTAGCCGGGCTTGTACACGGGAACTCACACTGCTTTCTGGGGAGTGAGGGTCAAAACGAGGAATCGTGAAGGGAGTATAACTCACCTCCACCTTACCGCTCACCGGGGCAGCATTCGGGGTAGCAGCAGCGTCTGCCACCTGCTCACAGCTACCAGCCTCGTCACTCTGCTGTGCAGACATGACGGTCTCGGCCACAGGCTCACCCTGCGCCGGCAGAAGGAGTCTCAATTCCACCAATTTGTTTATAATCAAACCTTTTATATCACGCTTTATTATTTGTTTAGGGTGCGTGATATTAAGAACTGCAGCAATTTTGATCAAGTTCTCCTTCTTAAATGTTTCCAATTGCTCTACAGAAGGAGCGCTAAGGAAATGAGCAATTTCCTCTGACGCCATTCTAGTTTGCACACACAAGCGGAAGCAACTGCACTCACTCAACTAATAATCACACCACTGTTTAATCAGAAAACAACCAGGTAATTCATATGATCCAAAAAGGACGAGCCCCCATTTGTTACAACCCTCCGCTAGGGGAGAGAGGGTTGAGAACATTGACCAATCAGGACAAAGAGATTGGTTTAAAGTTGTTTACTGATTATTCAGCAAGTGATTATAATAACCAAGAATTTAACACATTACAATAATTTACAATACAAAAGGAAACGAAAAGTGGACAGGAACCCTGTCAAAGCCGTATAAGGTAAATCAAACAAAAGAACAAACAAAAGAACACACCTGATTACGGCAACAGGTGGAATAAAACAGGCCACTAAATAATCGGCCGGTGGAAGGTAAAATAAATACAATGCAACACTTTTCTATACGGATAAACTAACACAAATAGTACCAGAACGAAAAATCACAACCACGAGGTTGGAATTACATACTAAGACTTTCTTACTACCGGAACAAAAAGGGACCGCGTACCAAAAGGATTCACACAGAAGCGGTTTCCACAAAACAAGTTGCAAATGAACGTACAAATGAGGCGAACTCAATTAACCAGTTCTTACTGTTCCACACAACAAGCAAGCAATCGAATAAGCTATGCCAGAGAGAGAGAGGGGGAGAGAACTCATGCCAAACAGGGCTCCAAGTCTTTTCCCATCGGTGTGTCGTTTCCGTCGCCTTTTCAATGGGCTTCCTGAAGTGCAGCCTGGTGATTGGTTGAGGAGCAACCCAATCACGCAGCGTCAGGTCTTCAGTCCCCCAATCCATGCAGCTCCAGCTCAGCCTGTTCAGTGTCCATTCATTAGGTTCACACATACAATCCACAAATCATACAAACGGCCCGGGGGCCGTAACACTCTCTACGCCTCCATCTTGAATCCCCTTCCTTACATTATTAATTATATTTACGGTAGGTCCAAGGGGTCAGAAGGTCAAGATGTGTCATTCTGCAAAGCTGATAGAAAGTTCGCTTTGAATAACTTCATTCTAGTGAAAACTGTTTTCTCTTATGGGATGCTAGAGCACCAGTTGGCAGTATTGCAAAGGGATTAAAAACTTAAACACACTTGTTAAATCAGTCTTGATACAGTGTCTCTCCCCCTTTTCAACTGCCCTCAATTCAGTGTTTGTGTAATGTGTGGCATTGGCTTCCCACTTGATTTGATTCCAAAAGCTGAAAAAACTGTTAATGAAAGTGGTAGACAAGTATATCTTCACCATAAATACAGTTCAGCTAAAGCCTTAATTACCAGTCCTAAATTCATATTTCTTGTCATTCCTACCCTGTTCATGTATGTCTACAGCCAGGGTAAATCACAAGGGCATGTCCAGACGTCTGGCTGAGAACACTTTTACAGGTTGCCATTTGGATTCAGAGATGATGTGCAAGGTCAAAATTTCACTTTGTCTATTATTTTGGACCTGTGTGTGTAGTCTGTGTTTATGTGCTATAACATTAAATCACATAAGAATAGAGAACATGAGAACAGATCATTATTAGAGCCCGAGCACGAAACGTGTGAGAGCCCTATTGAAATGCAAGCATTTATTATTATTATTATTAGGGCCCGAGCACCGAATGGTGCAAGAGCCCTATTGAAATGCAAGCGTTTATTATTCTCTTTTTTTCTTCCGCGTCATTCGACGCAAATTTGACCCCCTGAACGTGCTCAAAAACTCACCAAATTTGCCACACAGGTCTAGTTCGCGAAAAATGGCGTTCTGAAACTGTCGCCACGACAGTGACTTGCAAAATGGCTCTACAGCGCCCCCTGGAATTTGAAAATATTCAGCGTAACAGCCACGGCCATGAAAATTGGTACGCTGATATATCGCCTCATGCCAGGAAACATGCCTTTGGAAAAAAAATTCCACCCCCTACAGGGCGTCGGCCATCTTGGAAAAACCACGCCATGTTCCAATTTGCACACCCCGCAGTTTCACGAACTCCTCCTACTGGAATTGCTTGCTACGGCTGAAAATTGATGCACTCACCCTTCAGGGGTCAGGGACCAAAAGTTATCAAAAACGCAGCACTTCCTCACACGGTCTGGCCGTGGCGCCGCCACAAAGTTGACCCTTCGCCAATGCACAGGACATGGATGTGTTTGTGGCTGTATCTCCCACATACTTCATCCGATGTAAATGAAAAAAATCAGGCACGCTGAGCCTGTCATTCTGAACAGATTGATATGCTAATGACCACAAACTCTCATAGCGCCACCTACTGGCGGTATGAATTGTGTTCAGTCTGATTTCCATTTTCCACACCTCGTATTTGAACGAACTCCTCCTAGGGAAATACTCTGACAGACCTGAGATTTTGTCACCTGGTTTTAAAGACATGGCTGAGCAAAAGTTATCAAAAACGCAGCTCGATGTTACACCGTGTGGGCGGGGCCTCACCACAAAGGTGACCCTTCGCCACCATAGAGAAAGCTGCTGTGTTTCTTGATTTGTTCATCCTACCTGCCTCTTACTCTATCATGACATCAGCCCCTGTACACCTTTTCATATCACCTCACCGTCATATGTGGCGTGGCCACATGGCTCAGTAGCGCCCCCTTGAATGAGATCTGCTTCCCCGTTTGAAAATTGGTACGCATATGTATCACCTTTAGACAAGAAAAAAAGTCTCTTGGTGGTATACTCTAAATAGCACAGGAAGTCCGCCATTTTGAAAAAACTGCGTCATTTTGCATTTTTCACTCCCCGCACTTTTACGAACTCCTCCTAGAGGATTTCTCCAATCCACCTGAAACTTGGACTGGTTACTCTTAAGGCATTAGGGACCAAAAGTTGCCGTGAGATTACGTTTGAGTTTTTAATGACCTTAACGACCTTCTATGATCATGAAAATTCATACACACGTTCTCGGGGGCGTGTCCTAGCAACTGATGGGGGTTGCGTAAGTGGGTGGGGCAAATTGGCTCAATGGCGCCCCCTTGAATTTCTTAAACACCCCTCTCCATAGAGGTTTTTTTGGAGTAGGAAGACAAAAATCGGCACACACACAGAACACGTCCAGACGCACATAAAAGTCTCTTGCACTATCGATCTAGACCACACAGGAAGTCAGCCATTTTGATTTTGGCAGTCAAATTTCAGCGATTTCCACCTTTGGTATGCGGACGAACTCCTCCTAGGGATTTCGACCGATTGACTTCATATTCGGTCGCTGTCACCTAGAGACCATGCTGATAAAAAGCTTTTCTCTAAGTTAAAGGGCGTGGCCGCTGTGGCGTCACTTCGCCATTCATACACGAACAGCTCTCTCTCCTACATCAGAGCCCCTCCCTGAACGTCTCCATGTCATCATGATCTGTGCCACTCATGGTGCTCCCTTGTGGTAGAGACAGGAAGTGCCATGTTCTACACTGACATGCACTTCTCTCACACTGATCCTTCCCTGTCATTACACAGCCAAATGAGGATCACAGATTTGAAGTCCTACAGAGACACCTGTTTGGTTTCCTGTATCAGGCTGCCCGTGGCGGTGGCGACTGTTGAACCTTCGCCATGAAACATCAACTGCTTATAACTTCGCCGTGCATCGTCCTAGCGTCCTCAAATTTTTTTCATGTCCTAATGGTCCGTCCCCCACACGTCTGCATGCTCATGAGTCACCTGCACAGCGCCACCTACAGGAAACCGGAAGTAACTGCTTCTGGACATTTTTCATGTATGAATCAAATGTTTTTTGAAGTTTGATGCACAGACGGGTCTCCACTATTCTCATAGTGTCTGGCTCCACCCAGTGGACACATACGGTACTGCAACTGATATAACTCCACCACGGATGCTCCTAAAATCCTCAAATTTTTTACATGTGATACAGACCCGACCCCGACCCCGTGTGGACATCTGTGGACAGCCACCTACTGTAAAGAGGAGGTTACTGCACACTAACAATTTTTACATATATTGAGAGATTTGTTGTACTGACACATCTCTGCTTCTGTCTGCCGGCTTTTTCCCACCGCTGGCAAAATCGCCGCAGCTCGTGGGGGGAGCAGAGGAGGGAAGGGACGGCGTGACGGGGAGGGGGCGGTCGCGCGGAGTGCGAGGGCCCGATCATCGCTGCTTGCAGCTTTAAGTATTATTATTATTATTTTATATGATTAATCAAGAAAAAATCCACCAGAATAAATCTAAATACTGGCCTATTTATCACTTAACAGGGTTGAGCAGATATAAAGATGCTTGAAGAGATTCAGGGGATTCTCAAAAAAAAGGGGGGTTGATATTCTTGGGAAGAAATAAAGTCTCAATCCAGATTTGTGGTTTAGTATTGGTACAATCAGGACCCCCCCCCCCCCTTTCTCTTCTTGTGTTTACCAATTTCCCTTTCCCATTCATTCTTTCCACCTCGTGCTTCGCAGCAGTTCACAGCGTTGCAATGGGTGGTGGTGACGGACAGTGTTCTTGTTCTTTCTCCGAGTGCTCCACATGAATGATGTATGATTTACAAGCCTTGCCATTTAGTAATTGTAGCCTAATAGGGCCCTTGAATGGCATGATGAAGTAGGGACCTGCTGCTCCCCTACCTGCTGTTTTAAACAGTAATGCTCTGGTTAATATGCCAACCACAGCACTGCCAGGCAGCATAGCACACGTCTTCAGCTTGAGTGTGTCAGCCAGCTCTGTGTGTGTGCGTGCGTGCACCCCTGTACTTCTCATTCCACTGTTGTGTGCTGTCCATTGAACATGTATGAATTCACCCATAGGCATTCTCAGACAGCATGTGAGGTGAGGTTTTGAATTGTCCAACTAAGTCCAAGGTCAACTGACAGTGAGAACAGAAACTCACCTTGTTTGGTCTGAAGAATACTGTGCTTACAGTATGACTCATGCATACAAATAGAAGTAATTTGAAGAAGAAAAAAAGTGTGTGTGTGTGTGTTTTGCATCAAATGTCACTATGTGAAACGTATATGTTTTTACACACCCTTCAATAGTTGATGCTATTATTACACACTTTAGTGTCACTTTATTGGCTCTAATCAGTTGACTTTAGTAGCAACCATCGAATAAAGCAATGAGTGCAGTGCCTTATGGGTTAAGTTGTTCTATTTCTTTGACATAAGATACCACTCACTAGCTGAAATCTTCTGCAAGTTTATTCTATTGTACCATTATTTTTATTTATTTGGATAAAAAGCTGTATGGTTAACATCCCAAAGCAGCAATTTTACACCACAACCTCCAGACATGTGGCAACAAACACAGCATTGATAGCCCATGATTAGGTTTATGGCTATTTGAGTGTGAATGGCAGATCAAGTGTTTTGTTTGCTGCTGAGGTCAGTAATTGATTTAACCTGAGCAGAGCAGTGTTGTTTTGTACAGTTGATATGGTTAATCTAATAGCTGAATCATAGTCTGAGCAGAGGGTAAGGGACAATGTAGTTATTATGTGGCTCTAATTCACTGCTTTGGTTTTCAAGCTGAACTGTTGAGCACAGTAGAAAAAGGTCTTAAATGGCTTAATATATTTATCTGTAAACACGTTTAAATAAATATTGGTTTCATAGACCATAGCTGGGCACACATTTTACTGTTCATTCAGTAATTTTAATGTCCAAAGAGTGTGCAGCATTGTACCTCACTCTCTTCTAATCAATATGTGTGTGAAGACACAGATTTATCCTCGTCATGTTATATGTTACAGTTCAAAATCAAAGCAAGTGGAATCCTAGCATAGTTTTCTGTAGATGTTTTGCCATTCCCCTCAAGTGATTTCATCAGTTATGCTGGCCTCCTCTGATCAGTTTATAGCAAACAAGCTGCAACATTCTAACAGCAATCTCTGGCGAAGAAAGAGAAATATGGTTTCAGCTAAAGTTATGAAGTCAAAAGATATTTGATTTAGGTGGACCATTGGATTGACTCTCAACAAACCAGCCATAAGGATATTTTTGCACATTATGTAATTATGTACAAAACTGGTTGTGTGACAGCTTGTCTGTCCTCAGGCAAGGCATGAAGTAGTGTAAGTTACTGCTGTTCATATGTACAATAGGAATAATGTATTCATCATTTATTCATTTTTTTTTTTTTTAAAAACACCCTCAGGTAGATCTTCTACATGATATTTGATGCTGCAGGGACCAGGACTCTTTATGTGCCCTGATGTTGGAAACCCCGGGTTTTGTGAAGGTGTCCTGTAAGAACCCATTGTGTCTAAAAAACTAACCTCAGCTGGCTGGTCTATCCCTTGTGATGGCATGAGTCCAGTAGCCTGATGATGAGAGTTTAGAGTGCTGGATCTTTATTTTCACTGAGCACTGGGCATGATCATTTAGCTTCACTGATTCACCTTGTTTCATCCTCTGTGTGGTGAGCCTCATGGTGGTTGCTGATGAGTTTACATGAATCAATTGTAGATCAATGCTGCAGGTCATGTTTTATACAGCATATTTCGTATACTTCTAAGTAGCCTACATCTTTCTATGGTACAGTAGTTACACAAAAATGGAAATCTGCTGACAAGAAATTCTACATGAATATACCTGTATACCTTTATATTAAATGAGTCTGAGTGTACTTCCAACTATTGCACCTCTAATGTTCAAACCCTCACACCCACCCTCCTCCCAGAGCAGTTGAGCCTGCTATCAGAACTAGCTGGCCGAAAAGCTAGACTATTCATTCTGTCCAGCTGCCTCTTGCCAATGCTCGTTTTTATCTTTACCCCCCTTCCCAAGTCTTGCAGACGTGATAAACAAGAGGTGTGAAGGATAAAAAGATGGAGAGGGAAAGAACGTGTGTGGCTCAAGAACTTGCTCTGCCAGCTTTTACCCACCTGCCAAGATAAGAGAGGCACTGTAAATTAACACGCGATAGGGGGGCTGAGAGCACGAGTGGATGCGTGTGTGGTTATTGGATGGGGGGATTGTGAACTCATTCGCACACAAATACACACACACTCTTTGCTTTGCTGCAGGTATCACAGATAAAGATGTGTCATTGATGAATGGGATTTTATTTCCCATCAACCTTTGCTGCATGGAAAATGGAAAGCAGAGCCCTGCTCCTAAATCATCAGATGAATAATGATAACACCGGGTTTTCATTTCTTCACACTATTTGTCTGCAAAGTGCCGTATGCAAACTGTTTGTTTCTATCAGCACCTGCAGTGTGTGTGTGTGTATGTGTGTCTTCACATCACAACCAAAAAAAGAAGTGCTGAGCTCCACCAACTGTGATGACGATGTTTAAACTGTATTTTGCCAACTTTAATAACAGCATAGGTAAAAGAGCTCTGAATCAATTTGCCACCAAAAGAAGACAGGTTTGCAAAGATCCCCCGAGTAGTTCTATGTCCTCACTGTTACACTATAATTCATTTGGACACATAAACTGACACCATAAAGGTTAAGTTGGCATATATTTGACAAACAGCTGCAACACCTCAGCAGTGTTAATTTTGTTGACGAATCATTTTCGTCATAGTTTTCGTTAACGACCTTTTTTTGCTGATAAAAATGAGACGATAACTAAATAAAAACTAACGCACGGTGCCAAAAACGAAGACGAACTGGATTGACACTTTCGTCAACGAATAAAAACGAGACGAAATTATTGATGGAGACGAGATCCAATCAGAGCAAATTTTGTTTGTGGAAAGGGAGGGATGAATCAGGAGACGGCGGCAGAGAGCCAATCAGAAGTGATCTCTCTGCGTCAGGACGTTGCCCCGCGATGCTGGAAGAAGGCGTCCTCATGCATGGTCACACAAAACGGGAGAACAGACACACAGACACGTTTAATTTCAAGACAAACAAGACGGTTTACAAACCGTGCGGAGCGACTATCAGCGGTTAAAACACAATAAACCTGAAGCGACATTTGCAGACGAGTCGTCTTAACTTCCGTTCAAAGATACACGTGACAAAATCTATAAATGAAGACACCGCTGCTGATGGTTTTACAGCATGCGACCTGTTTCTAAGCTGTCACTGAAGTGTTTTGCTGTAGTTATGGAGGATTCATGAAGAAGGTCATGACTGAACAGTGTGTTCAGGGAGAGCAGCTCACTGTTCACTGGTTCTTTTGTGAAAAGGTAATAGCAATTAAATAAAGAGATGTTTGTTTCAAATAACACAAGTTAAAGCGGTGCCTGTTTTTATTGCACAATCAAACCTTAAATATTTCATGAAAAATATATATCATAGAATTTTAGTCGACTAAATCCACGGCAGATTTAGTCGACTAAAATTATTTGATATTTAGTCGACTAAAACTAGACTAAAAGTTAAAAAATGTTGATGACTAAAATGTGACTTAAATCAAATGACAATTTAGTCACAAGACTAAAATAAAAACTAAATCCGAAATTGCTGCCAAAATTAACACTGCACCTCAGACACCTGACAGGAATTACTATTTTTTTTACCACGGTCATGACAGTATATTATGTAGCTGTTGTTACATAAGCTATACAAAGATGTATGGCAAATTATTGCTGAATTCTGTGTTGGTTTACAATATTGGTTTAGATTTGACAGATTTCTTTGGTATTTGTCAGATTCCATTAAAACAGAAAAAATAAAATTAAGGAAGGCAGTTTGAAAAATTGCTGGTGACAGATCTGGTCAGGGGCAAGTTCTCATATAACTAGAAAAAGAGATATGACCTTTATCTTATAGATGATATTAGATATATAGATATCTTTCATCACAGCCACAAATGTTATGTAAAAACTACCCCCGACATTACAAAAAAGGTGAAAATATTTACTGTAGTTTGAATTTCTTATCAGGATAATGATTGTAATATATAATATAATATAAAATTGAATCGTGTTTATTAATATAGAGGGCCTAATTATGGCCAGCACACACACTGTGCGCATGGCCCTGCGTGCTGATTGCATTTGTCTGAAAGGAAAGGTGAGCAGTCAGCTGTCTGTGGTGATGCAGCAGTGACAGCAGAGAAGGAATATTAAAAGGAGGGCTGCAGAGGAACTGTGCAGTTTCTCTGACAGTCACTGAGCCCCTGAGAAACACTATGTTTTCCTCTCCTGTATCAGAACAGTAAGTAAATCAGTGAAACTGGATGTTGCAGGCTAACACATTATGGTGATGGGGGTTGTTTTTCTGTGCTGTTGATCTTATTTGTAATGGTGTCCTTTGGTGTGTTTAATGTCTTAGTGTAAGACCCAGTCTCCTGTATTTATTCCCCCCGATCCCTCTCTCTCAGCCAGCTACATTCCATTAAACCTTCAAGATAACTGATGGTTGCCAGGCTGCACTCTCTTCTGTTTTATATTTATTTATCATGTATGATTGGCCTTCCCTGTAGTTGCCATTCCTTCATAAAGTTGTATTTCCTGGTGTCTATCCACAATGACACACAGATAGGACACAAAGCAGCCATTCTTTTAAACCCTATGATACCTACAGGGCAAACAGATGCTGAGCCTTTCCCATACTATTTTTAATAAACTGGCGTGTTAAAAGCAGCAGCCCCAATCGCCTTCTGTTGTTTTGGGTGGGCGGTTGGGTGTGGTAATATTTGCTTTTATGAAACAATAACTCTCATGAAATTGAAAAAGCCACAGCTGACTCTCAGGGCCATTTCCTACAGAATGCATTTCAATAGGGTTTTTGTGATAAATTGCACAAGGTGGCAGCAAGCTCCAAACATATCTCCTATTGTACAGCTCTGTCTGTTGTGTGAAACCTTTGCAGTAAGGCAGATAAAGGCATCATGTCAGTTGCATCAGTGGCTGACACTATATTGCCTGACCTTTGATGGACACTCTTCCAAACCCCATACGTGCCTCAGATCAACTTTCTTCTTGATGTACTCGTGCTCTCCTCTCAGCAAGGACACCATGTGGTGCATTCTGTTTTTATACAAAGCCTTGCTTGTGTCGCCTCAGATCTCTCCTTCCCTTGGGGGGTGGGGGGTAGGGCGAGGGGGCGATCATACACAGTCTTGCAAGCACTCACAGTGGGGTCGTGGAAGCATCGCCAGCCTCCAGAGTACCTCCTGCTTTACATTTCCATCAACACTGTCCCTGGAGACATTTGAAGGTGGATGAAAAGAATGAGGGCAGTTTGTAAAGGTTTGTGTCAGGACATTTGTTTGAATTGTTGTCAGATATAATCAGGTAGTAGGACTGCATGACATTTCTTCTTAGCGGTTTGCCACAGAAATTAAATTCTTCCCTTATCTATGACCGGTGAGCCTGTGACATAATTCATTAGCATGTCTGCTGGAGGGGCACATGTATTGTAATCCTATGTCCAAAGTGTGAGCTGATACAGCCTGTGAACATATGCAGTTGCTGTCAGGGCTAAACACAGGATACTGGGCCCAGATGCGATAACACAGAGGGTCCACCAGAAAACTAAGTCAAACGATTAATCAGTCCAAAAAGCAAGGGTACAAAGGTGCTTGACCAAGGCAATGCGTAGTCCAGGCTGGGATTTAGTAACAAAGAGGCAGTCCACATAAACAGTAGCACCGACGGGGATAGGCAAGGTAGAAACCAGTCAGAGCTAAGTCTAACACCAGAAGGCAGTCCACAGGGTGAAAGTACAGACAGGGGCAGAGCTACTCACAAGCAAGCAGACAGTGGCAAGAAAAAAACTCTCTTTTAACAGGAAGAAACCTTGAACAGGACCCGGCTCATAAGGAGAACCTTCCTGCTGACAGTCGGCCAGGTAGATGAGGAGAAGAAGAGGTAGACAGGACAGAAAGGATTATCTGTGATATTCCAATAGTGTTATCAGTCCTATGTTTATTTTTATATAAGGGCAACATAGTACAAAACTAATAATGAATATTAACCACATGCAAAAATGATATTTACCTGTTGAAATCAAAACAGTTTGTGTCAAGGGAAGTCAGACCTCAGACTCCTGAGTGAAAGTTTGCCATGTTGCATGTGCCCCTGTATCCCTAGTTCTATCAGTCCCATGATCAGAAACATTTGTCATATCTCAATGATGTATTATTGACCAAATGTGGTGGTTATCGTGAGGACCTGCAGGGGTAACAACTGTTTCAGTTGCTCTCTTATGGGCTTTTATCAAGATTTTTCTTGGTGCTACATTTTGTGCATACAGTGGGTACAGAAAGTATTCCGACCCACTTACATTTTTACTCTTTGTTATATTGCAGCCATTTGCTAAAATCATTTAAGTTTTAATTATATTTTTTCCTCATTAATGTATGCACAGCACCCCATATTGACAGAAAAACACAGAATTGTTGACATTTTTGCAGATATATTAAAAAAGAAAAAGTGAAATATCACATGGTCCTAAGTATTCAGAGCATTTGCTGTGACACTCATTAAACTCAGGTGCGTCCATTTCTTCTGATCATCCTTGAGATGGTTCTACACCTTCATTTGAGTCCAGCTGTGTTTGATTATACTGATTGGACTTGATTAGGAAAGCCACACACCTGTCTGTATAAGAGTTCAGTATTTAAACATTTTTGAGGGGTTGCAAATGAGCCAATCTTGCCACCCCATAAAATGTTCACCATGTTTGATATTTGCAAAATTTCGTGACTGTCTGAGTGTGTTTACAACCCACGGTGACATAGGTGTCACCAGTCCTTTAGGAGTTCTGGAAAGCTCCTTATATAGCTTTATTCTTGATTTTAATGCATAAAGTCCCTAAGAGACACCTACTGAACATCCTGGTGTCACATGTGACAGGTCATGTGATTTTGTGTTTACACACCAACATTTCCAAGATGGCTGTGTGCCATGTTAGCAGACGCAACAGAGCTAGCAAATTTTAAAAATCATGGTCATAAACTGCTTGGTTAAATTAGCTAATTTAATTATATCTTTTACTACGGTTAAATTAAATGTATATTCAAACAAATATAAACCACAAACATAGTATATTAATGCAATTAATATGAAACAAAACTGTATCGTAAATAAAATAAACACACCAATTTATTCATTTCAATCATGAGAGACTCAGCGAACTGAATGAGAAAGATTTATTAAGTACAAAGTTTGAATGTGCATTGGCGTCCTAGACCCCATCGTGAAGACCACATCCGGAAAGGGGGGAAAACGCAAGAGGAGAGGCTGCTGGATCATAAGATCCCCCCCGGGGTCTAGACCTGGTGGTGGTGGAGAGCTGGAGGGCAGGAAATAGGAGACCTTACTGGCGTGGATCTGGTGGTGCTTGGGGTGGAGGAGGGTTGCCGGGTTCAATCAGAAGACAGCTGGAGAAGAGACGAAGACTTTTAAATTTCGTGCTAAGCTGTGATTGGTCAGGAGAGGGATAGAAAGCGACAGCTCATTGGTGAGGGAGGTGCTTTCTATTAAGCACCTGACTAAGTGAGCGGAAGAGAGGGGGAGCAGAGGAGTGAGGGATAGAGGGAGAAAGATTAGGAAGCGGATAGGGATAAATGGTGAATGATGGGAAATAGAGTCTTCCTGATTGAACTTACGCTGAGAGCTACATTTCTTAATTTTCTCTAGTATGGATAAGAAAAAGTTATATACTATCAAGGATGCACTAGCAGTCATCCAGGGAGATGGAAATGAGTTTGAGGGATGGGAATATAGCTCAGGTGACAATTCTGAAGACCCTGACTATAATTCCAGCAATAAAAATATGGAGTCAAGTGAGTCTGATGAATCAAATGGTGGGGAATCAGGTGATATAGATCAAGTCCCTATGCCCCAGATAAGCCCTCGGCTTAACTATAACTATTTCTGCAAAGAAAAAAGAGTAAGAATCCTTTTGAAACACTGGAGTGCACGTTCGGTAGTAAATAGTTGAAAGAAAATTCACATCATTGGAGCTGTTCTGTCTTTAGCAGCCGGTCAGCCCACTGGTGGACTAGATGGGAAGACTTCCCATCTGTTATGGTCTGCTACCATAAGCGAAATCAAGGTTCACTCATGTTTTTCTTTTCACATTACAGATCTTAGCTTTAAAATATTTGTACATCTGTTCTGCTGTTTTGTCCACACACCATCATCTCACACTGAGGTGGTCTGCTGTAAATTCTGATGTTTATTTTGATAATTTGTCTTCTGCTTTTCTTGTACAAAAGTACAAAAAAATTCAGAATTCTGCATTGTTTTAGTTAGCTCATGGCTTTTCTGTTTTTTAGCTATGTCTTGACCTAGACAGACAGTTTGTAAATTCTGATGGGTCAAAGCCACAGGGTTTACCTTAAGTGACTGATCTTCCTCATCACCTTCAGTCTTTCCATCTGTAACCTCTGGGTTCATATTATTGGAGTGAGGAGTGGAGTTAGACAGTAGTGTGAAACAGGGCCGTGCCGAGACCTTTGGAGGGGCAGGTGCTCAAAGTGAAAAAGGGGCACATGGAGCATGAATTTGACACATCATACAGAAACACACCTTACAGTAACTGATTGAATCGTAGCAATACATATTCATAAAGGGGATAAAGGAGGGGTGGAGGTACAGCCTATATCCACAAAGCCATAATTCAAGCTGTACATTCATTTAGGACGTATGAAGATGATGTGTTAAGTTGCTGTAGGTCAGTAAGGTGTAAATGTATTGGGGGGGACACCTCTGGGCAATGGCGGTTCTACATAGAATTACTCCCCGGGCGAAACTTAAACTAATAGAAGGCATGTACACTACAGCACTACAATTGTACTGAATCAAACATATGTCCTTGCTTATTCAGGCAAAACAAAAATATTTCACTGTACTAAAATAGGACTGCATTTTATACATAAATATAATTCTTTGTTAGCAATGATAGTGGTTTCAGATTTCAGTAAGCAGCATAAAAGGTTGTAATGTGTACACACTTTGGGCAACTAGTCATTTTGATACCTGTGTGATGGTGCAGACTGTGGGCCAGTGAAGAGAGGCTATTGAATGGATAATAAATATGGATGAAAAAAATCACTCCCACTTTTTACCCTGTATTTAACTCATAAAACTAGCTGACAGTCAGCAGTATTCTTACTTTAGTTTACCGTTAATCAGTCATTGATTGATTGATTGATTGATTGATGACGGACTTTTGTTAGCAGACAGTAGATAACTTGTTCGCTAACCGACGAGCCAGAGCACCGACATTATAAAAACACAGCGCGCAGCATCAAACTCTCAGTCCAGCATCAGACTACAGTCCTCTGTCTCTCTGCCTGCAGCTCTGCTGTCTGTCCGGTTTGTTGTCATGGCCCCAAAACTTCCGTGTTGTTTAATGATCTTAACGGTAAGAGCTCTCACTCCTTCGGCTCATTCACGCTATTCACACTATACACAAACACGCAGTGACGCACGCTATCAGGACAGAGTGAGACCTCTCTCCTTCACTCCCTATCCGTTCCGTTTGGAGACCTAGAGGTGAGCTGTCCCCCGCGCCCCCTTACAGCTTCTGTGTACAGCAGCTTCTCAGCAAGCGGAGGCGCTGGAGCTGCAGGGGGCGCTGATTTGCCAATTCTCCACACAGTGATCTATAATACACATAGAAAACAGCTGCGCAGATGATTTTTTTCCAACTGCTTGTGCCGCCCCCTGTGTGATGCCGCCCCAGGCAACTGCCCAGTCTGCCCGTGCCCAAAACCGCCACTGCCTCTGGGGGAGGGGGGTGTGGGGGTCCTCCCCCAGAAAATTTTAAATGAAGTAGATGCCATTTCCTTCATTCTGGTGGATTTCAACACCTACTCATCACTTTCGTTGCCGGCTGTCTGTTCAGAAATTATGCCGGCTTTCGCAAAAGCTCGGACAACAGTCAATGCAGATACATTAGTCCACGCATCCACAATCTATTCGAATGTGGTGGGGTAACTCGCCCGACGCTGCCTCCCAGTCTTAGTAAAGCTGTGCTCGCCGTCTGCCATCCGTCGCTCCCATGCCACTTGCAATTTTACTCTGAACGCCCTGTTACTCCAATGCTTATGTACATCTACTTTTGTTCGTGTTTTTTGTCCCTAGTTGCCCTTTTTTAATAGAATAGAAGAATAGAATATACTTCATTAATCCCTTTGGGAAGGTCCCTCGGGGAAATTTGGGTACCAGCAGCACTACAACACCAACAGTCAGAGCAAGAATTAAATAGAATAAAATAAAATAGAATGGAATAGAATATAGTGCAGTAAAAAAAAAAAAATAAAAGATAAGAGGAATTATTTACAAAGATTGCACACCAGCATAGATGGTCATGTGATATAGTGCAGTAATGTAAAGGAATTATGTACAAAATTTGCACAGCAGCATAAATGGTACAGGATTATTGCACATAAATTATTGCACGTGTGTTGTATCAGGCGGGCTGTGCTCCTCCCTTCCTTCTCCCCCTCCTGCCAAAAGCAGAGTTGTAGAGTTTGATGGATCGGGGGACAAAGGAGTCTCTGAGTCTGTTGGTCCTACTCTTGGGGAGGAGCAGCCTGTGACTGTTCTGGCTCCTCTGAGCGCTGATGACAGTGTGCAGAGGATGACTGGCATCGTCCACAATAGCCAGGAGTTTTCTTAGTGTTCTCCTCTCTGCCACTGTCACCAGGGAGTCCAGCTTAATGCCGACCACAGAGCCAGCCCGCCTGATAAGTCTGTCCAGCCTGTTAGCACACCTTTTGTTTATGTTACCCCCCCCAACAGACAACAGCATAAAAAAGTGTACTGGCCACCACAGACTGGTAGAACATCCACAGGAGTTTCCTACAGATGTTGAAGGCTCCCAGTCTTCGCAGGAAGTACAGACGGCTCTGGCCCTTCTTGTACAGGTGATCTGTACAGCATGTCCAGTCCAGCTTGTTGTCCAGCCACAACCCAAGGTACTTGTAGTTGCCTACAATCTCCAATAATCTAAGTATTTAAACAACATGATTCAGAGGTTTAAATACTTTTTTCTCTTTCTTGCGGTGCTTGGGTTACTTGTGGCCCCCAGCAGTAATGCCCACACAGCAAATTTGACAGTGTATATTTAACACTTTAGGAGTTTATTTTACACCAATTTCGGTGTTTATTTGGGTCCAAAGAGTCAGTGTGTATTTTGCACTGTTTTCAGAGGTTTTTATTAACACTAATCTAGAGTTAACTGACCAACACTATCAGAGTAAAAAAATTCTCTCAGAGTTACTCTCAAGCATCAAAATATAACATACTTCAGTGTTTTTTGGCCACTCTAAAGAGTAAAAATGTAATTCAAATCAGTGTTTTTTGGCCACTGATTCCCAATGGAATGCTATAGCCATTTGGTGTTTTTGGGCAAGGGTTATGTTTTTAAAATTTTTTACAGTGTTTTTGAAAAACGTATGTTTTGCCTCGAATCTTATTGCACAAAAGTGAAGAATGGAACCAATTTTTTGGGTACAGTGCTTTAAAAAGACAATGATGATCAATAATGAGATGTTTCAGACAAATGGTCATACCTTCACTAATGACTGGAGAATATATGATATTAATAATTTACAACAACAGCAGCAGCAGTTGCCAGTGTGCATTTCCTTCATGCACAACATCTCCAAATATCAAGGGCACATTCCGGATTAAACAAAGAGTCTGAATAGCATTGAGACCTATTCCATTGCCAGTCTGTTCCAGGTTTACTCTGGTCGGACGGTTTTTCCGCTCAAGATAACCATAGTTATACGAGAATATCCTTACTTATATCCTGCTGACATATGATGTTGTTGTCTGAGAAGTATCCAAAAAACAGCTTTATCTCCAGTTGTGCCACTCCCTCTAGCACATCGTGCATTATATCAACTGCAGATCATTGAGTAAGCATGTTTGCTTAACTCCAAACAATGAGGGCAATGTAGCGTTCTGTACAACGTCCTTGCAATGCTGAATGTGTAGTTCTTTACTACGTAATGTTATGTTTGTATCATCATCACTGAAAACAGTTTTGCACATTTTCTTGTCTGCTAGGCAATAATAGTTTGCACTAAAAGATTCAACATATCCAAGAAGTGTGTGTAAACCCAAATTGTCCCCAGTTACTTGTGCAACTGTCCCATGTAATGGTTCATCTGAGAACGGAACATGAATTCCTTGGGAGTAAAGGATTTTTAGATCATGCACAAGAGGCTCCAATATTGAACTGAATATTTTTTGACATCCTCACTATGAAAGAAAGAAGATGAATATTAATGAGAATTTATCTTTGGCGACAGGTTTCTCAAAATAAAATAAATACTCCCAACCTTGTGGATGCCATGCTTGGACCCAAGAGGATTTGCCATTTCAAATTCATCATAAAATAACTGTATTTGGAGAGAATTTTGTTTTTGAGAAAAGAGGGGGTGATCTTTAAAATAGGTACCATCACAAAAGTCTTTGTAGACCCCACTTTCTTCACAAGGCTGAACAATATGGTTGCAGATTTCTTTGTTGGAAAACTTTAAAGTTTCCAATAAGGGCACATACACAAAATTTGTCAGTTACAGGAACTTGGTCATATGTGCCTGAAGCTCGATTCCTTCTAGTGACATACCTTACACCAAGAGGGATCTCAATGGGATCTACCACACCCCACCTGTCATGGAAGAATTTTTTTCACTTTGTCTCTGTATTCAAATTGGTAAATGGATTCTCAATGCTCTTAAAGTAATCATGAAACTCAGCTTGTACATTGTCATTGTCAGCGAGTAGGTTTACAACATCTTCTTTCACATTTGAATGTAGTTCATGTACAAGCTCCTCCAAACCCTCAACAACGGACTTTACAGTGGTAGTTGCCACCCCACTGCTTTCAAGTTTAGCAATAATGGATGCACACATTACAACACAGTATTTCGTCTGTTGGCATTAGCGCTTGTTGAACACTCACCTTGTTCAGCAACTGGAGGAGGGAGTGGCTCATCATAATTGTCAGCTAGATCACTGCCATGCTTGATATGAAGATGCTTTCTAAAGCCTGAATATGTCAAAAATGTCTGGTGGCATCCACCTTGATCATACGTCAGCTGAAACTTCTTACCAGGATAAAATGCATGCGTAAACTTGAGGTGCCTAACCAACTGTTTAACATTGCTGAATATGGACTTGCACACAAAACACCTTAACATCAGTTGAGGAATTCACATCTCATGACCCTACCCTTGGGCTTTCATGACAAAGACCCACATCAATGTTGTCAATGACAGTCTGTACAAATGTGTTACCTATTTTCGCGCACCGCATTATAAGACGCAGTCTCAATTACAGGGTCTATTTCTGTATTTTCATTTGAAATTTTTATTTGAAATGTGTATGTACAATTTTCTGTTTTGCTGCCGCACCTGTGTGGTGTTTTTCTTGTTGTGCTCTGAGCTGCAGTGATGTGCGATCAGACCCTCACGTCTGAGCTTTAAGACAGAGAGTTACGTTGCGCTGCAGAAGTGAAAACCCAGGAAACCACTCCGCATCCTCCGCAAGCCGCTCACATCTATATCAGCAGCGATTCAGTAAAAACCGGCTGGATATCAGTGAGGTGATTCCTACTTCATCCTTACCAGTGGCTGACTGTACAGAATATTTATTACAACAATGTACAATAAACAGGAAACAAGTGTGCGAGTTCAAACCTGCCAGCTTCCCTCTCATCACAGTCACACGCGCTGCCGGCTGGCTGTTCGGAAATTATGCTGGCTTTCACAAAAGCTCGGGCAATAGTCACTGCAGAAACATGAGTCTACACATCCACAACAATCCATTCACATATGCTGGCGTAACTCGCCCGGCGCTGCCTCCAAGTAAAGCTTTGCTCGCTGTCTGCAATCCATCGCTCCCACGCCGCTCGCAACTTTACTTTGAACGCCCTGTTTATGCCGATGTCCAGTTGTTGGAGTTCTTTGTCAACCCTCCCGGGATTACAGCAAGCTCTGAATTCATCTGCTTCGAACAGCAGCGAGGGTGATGTGTGAAAAAAAACCATCCAGTCTCTTCACATAAACCTCCCTGAGCCACTCTCCCATTTAATACTCGTCTCCTCGTTTCTTTTTAATGACAACCTCTGCTGAAAACTTTTCTTTAGGCAGCATCTTCCTCTTAAAAATCACCATAGGCGGAAGTTTCTGTCCATTACCATGGCAACCGAGAACAACAGCGAACGCTGACTTCTCGTGCCCCATGGTCCGTATTGATACCGTGCTGGTCCCCATTCTCTCCACAGTTTGGTTCACGGGGATGTCGAAAGTGAGGGGGACTTCATCCATGTTGGTGATGTGGCTGGGCTGGATGTTTTTGCTGGCAATCTTGTCACTGCAGTAGACGCGGAAGCTGGCCAGCTTTTCTTTGTAATCTGAATCTGATTAAAGGCAGATTAGAAATCTGATTAAAGGCACATTTAACATAGGCCTCTAGTAAGTACTCAATTTCAAGACAAACAAACATAACATTACTTTTGCATTAAATGTAGCTGTATACTCACATATCCTTTTTGGGAGAAAGGATCTTTAAGCGACGGGAGTAAAGTAAAGTAAAACATACTTTAAAATCTTCATTCCGATTCAAAGCAAATATTTATCATATTTTTAAGAATTAAAATGATCCAAGAAGAGAAATGTCATCTTTTCCTCCTTGTGTCAGGTGCAATACTTGTGGAGTTTGTCTATATAGCACATAGAAGTTGCAAACGCTACTCAAATTTAATGACAACCTGCCTGTGTATCATACAAACTCCACCTGAGTTGCAATTGAAATTAGGGTGTGTAGATGACTTGTTTTCTCATACCATTACATTAAAAGTGACTATAGTCACAACAATATGCTTATCCGTACTTCTCAACCATATCAGGAACAACAATGTTGATGAGCTTGCTTGCGTCGTACTTGATCTGTAATTTTAACGGTCTTGCTGTATTCTCTGATTATCTTCTCACCCCCTGCCTTTGTTTCCAGGACTGTTCTGATAAGCTTGAAGAGGGGCAAAGCAGACACAACTATTAAATAACAAAAGAACCAGTCACACTAACACTGTACCAAAAATATGCCGCTTAAAATATAATAGCTTAAATTGTGATATCACCTCTTTAGCCTCTAAAGGACTGTCATCAATGTGCAGCCTCTTTGGTGATGTGAAGGACTCATCAGTCTCAGATAATTGTGATGACAGAAAATTAATAACTGCATTAATATAAATGCACAAAAAAACGTTCGTCTGATGTGCGATGGCATCATCTCTTCCTGTTTTATCATGTAATGTGAATATAGTCATAACTATCAACATGTTACTAATCATGTGACAACTAATACCAATTCAATTAGTGGGAAAATTAAAGTTAACTCATCAGCGTGACCAAGTTGCCACATCTTTACAACTTAATGCAAATATTTGGTAAGATGTAGGCTGAAACTGAGCTAGCATGCAATTACATACAACTCCATGATATTGTTTGACAAATAAAAAAACATATTCTTTCAGAAATGCAGAATAAGAGACTCCAGTTTGATGTACCTCTTTTTTCCTTGGTACTGAACTTTGAAGAGCATTGCTGTTTTTGTTCCTTTAAAATAAAAACACATAACAATTGAGACATTTAAGGTTACTTTTCCTATATACCTTGTACTTTTATAAAACAAACTCAATAGCCTGATGTTATTTATCTTATTATTTGTCATTTCTGTCTGTTTATGGGCTCAACTCAACAATTCTCTTCTGTGTATCGCGCATGGCAGCGTTCTGCCCTGATGCAAGCCTGACACACAGACACACACACTATTTAAGCTAGTGGTGGTAATATGCAATTTCATAAGGTGAAAAACAATTACAAATTATTTATTCCTAAGGACAATGTAACTGACTCAACGCAGAAATCCACAACTTGGCATCCAAATAACATGTCACCAAGTCAGTGATAAAATACTTACTATGTCCCCTCCCCCACCCTGTCTCTCAACTTAAACGGCCTTCGCTGTTGCTGGGAAGGAAGTTAGCCCCATTCCCTGCACTTAGGTGCTTGATACCACTGAATACCAAAATCCGCGACAGACATTGTACATGGTACTAAGTAGGTCACCAGAGTCATGAAGTACCTACGCCCGCCAACAAAGCTTTGGCAATTAAACATATAGTTGTGCTTTGTAGGTCTGCCCCGCCTAGTTAGCTAGCCGAGTTTCAACTTCCAACTTCAATAGGTACCATGTCATCTGTATAAGCATGGCGAGAAATGGAGAGAGAAATATCTATTTACGTATTATTATTGCATTCTAAAATCTAATTTTACCTCGAGATGAGTGTTAATTCATTGCAAGGGATACCCAGGTTAACCGCACAAAGTTAAAACACAGATAAATGAATAATCACAGTACAGGCATATATGCTCATATACCACAACTTTTTGATCAAATAATAGTAAAAGTAACCAATTTCTTACTTCAAATATAGCACATCGTCCCTTCGCCAGCCTGCAAAGTTCCACCAAAAAATAATGTCTCTGTAGGCGTGGTAAAAATCTAATGTTTGGTACGTCATCACGTCAGTCAAAGTGCGGACCGTGGAGACTCAATCGATAAATACACACTGCAGAATTTAACCCTCATGCATTGTTCGCAAACACTACCCTAATGTGTTGTTCAGGGACAAAAACGTCCCCTAACTTTAACGGTTTTAAAAATATATTAGATAAATATTTTTTTGAAATTTTTTTGCATAGACCTTTTAATTAACTTCAGTTCTAATCAACAGTAGTGAAAAAATCATTTTCCCCCAGGATTTTAACCCTTTAATCACCAATTTTATGAGGGGTGGTGCTGAAAATTGAAAAAAAAAAACACAAAATGGCTCATTTTTAATAGAAAAGGTGAATGTGGACTGGATTCTTTTGAACCTTTATTACAGTCTTGGTCATGTCAAACATCAGTAAAAAAATTGACTTGATTGCATTATTAGTTTTTGCACAGCACTGGATTTTCTTTTTTTCTCCCTAATGTGTTGTTCGGGGACAAAAACGTCCCCTAACTTTAACGGTTTTAAAAATATATTAGATAAATATATTTTTGAATTTTTTTTTGCATAGACCTTTTCATTAACTTCAGTTCTAATCAACAGTAGTGAAAAAATCATTTTCCCCCAGGATTTTAACCCTTTAATCACCAATTTTATAAGGGGTGGTGCTGAAGATTGAAAAAAAAAACACACAAAATGGCTCATTTTTAATAGAAAAGGTGAATGTGGACTGGATTCTTTTGAACCTTTATTACAGTCTTGGTCATGTCAAACATCAGTAAAAAAATTGACTTGATTGCATTATTAGTTTTTGCACAGCACTGGATTTTCTTTTTTTCTCCCTAATGTGTTGTTCGGGGACAAAAACGTCCCCTAACTTTAACGGTTTTAAAAATATATTAGATAAATATTTTTTTGAAATTTTTTTGCATAGACCTTTTAATTAACTTCAGTTCTAATCAACAGTAGTGAAAAAATCATTTTCCCCCAGGATTTTAACCCTTTAATCACCAATTTTATAAGGGGTGGTGCTGAAAATTGAAAAAAAAACACACAAAATGGCTCATTTTTAATAGAAAAGGTGAATGTGGACTGGATTCTTTTGAACCTTTATTACAGTCTTGGTCATGTCAAACATCAGTAAAAAAATTGACTTTATTGCATTATTAGTTTTTGCACAGCACTGGATTTTCTTTTTTTCTCCCATTTTGTCCCATAGACTTACATTATAAACACACTTTTTTTGACTGCACAGCCATGGCACTACATAATCATGCATTCTTGATTGTTGGTGGTTTACCCTGTTGGTAGGAGGTAAAATTTGTGATTTTTACAGTTAACAACTTAATTACCATATTAACCCTTTACCTGCAGGCCTGTGCTCATGTAGTGTAGTTTCTGGCTTGTATATGGAGTTATAGGGAGTATTTTAGCACATAATTGCGTGTCTACACACTGTGTGTGTATGTTAGAGAGGAAGAGAGCCATTTGCACACTGATCTTGTTGTCTGTGAGTACACACAACCACAGAGTCTTCATAGTAAACAAAAACAAAGAAAGTGTTGCTATGCACGTGTGGCCCTTTGATGTCTACAGGTGCAGACTAAACAAAACAAAAAGGCAAGTGGTCTTACATGTGACCTTGTGGTCATTTGATGGTGAGAAGAGCAGAAAGCAACATGAAGAGAGGATTCACTTGTGCACAATCTCTGGAAATGATTGTGCAGCCTGGCTCTATGAAGGGCCAGGCTGTGAAGCTGTGAAGGCTGCACAAGTAGATCCGTCACTTGTTCACAAGCGAATCCTTCATTCGTTCACAAGTGAATCCTTCACTCATGCACAGGTGAATCCTCTCTTCATGCTGCTTGCTGCTCTTGTCACCATTAAATGACCAGGAGGATGCATGCAAGTCCACTAGTGTTTTTGTTTTGTTTAGTCTGAACCTCTCAGCATCAAAGGGCACGGCACTTACTTTTAGGGCTGCAACAAATTTACTTTACTTTACTTTACTAAACTACTTTTAATACTAATTTTAGTAGGGGACTAAACTGTAGATTAGATTTGGTTAGTCAATGATTATTTATTATGTTATCAAGTTATCTATCTATGGTGTCTAGTTAGTAACATGCACATGTACGTATGGTCGTGTGGAGCGCAACACACCATGGAAAAGGGGCACTTAGACCTCACTTAGACTAATTCAGTGATCTCAACTGAGACACTAACCTAAAAGTAAAGTCACTCTACTGGAGGACGTGTTTTCCGAAAGCTAAAAAAAAAAAAAAAACAGCTATTTTACCCATCCACAACTTCAGACGCCAGAACTCCTGGATGTTTTCATTTTACATGCTTATGCATTGCCGTTGTACGTCTGAATTAGGTACACTTCACTTACTTAGTAACTTTATTTTCCTGACTTTCCTTCCCTGACAGTGTGCAAATGGCTCTCTTCCTCTCTAACATACACACACAGTGTGTAGACACACAATTATGTGCTAAAATACTCCCTATAACTCCATATACTTAAGCCAGAAACTACAGTACATGAGCACAGGCCTGCAGGTAAAGGGTTAATATGGTAATTAAGTTGTTAACTGTAAAAATCACAAATGTTACCTCCTACCAACAGGGTAAACCACCAACAATCAAGAATGCATGATTATTTAGTGCCATGGCTGTGCAGTCAAAAAAAGTGTGTTTATAATGTAAGTCTATGGGACAAAATGGGAGAAAAAAAGAAAATCCAGTGCTGTGCAAAAACTAATAATGCAATAAAGTCAATTTTTTTACTGATGTTTGACATGACCAAGACTATAATAAAGGTTAAAAAGAATCCAGTCCACATTCACCTTTTCTATTAAAAATGAGCCATTTTGTGTGTTTTTTTTTCAATTTTCAGCACCACCCCTTATAAAATTGGTGATTAAAGGGTTAAAATCCTGGGGGAAAATGATTTTTTCACTACTGTTGATTAGAACTGAAGTTAATTAAAAGGTCTATGCAAAAAAATTTCAAAAAAATATTTATCTAATATATTTTTAAAACCGTTAAAGTTAGGGGACGTTTTTGTCCCCGAACAACACATTAGGGGGTAAAATTTGCCCACAGTGTACCGTTGACCTATGAAAAATTTTAAAATCATATTAACAAAATTTATGTAAAATTAAGCTTATTGAGGAAAAATGATTCAATTTGTCCACATATTGACAAAGTTATGGCCAAAATAAACAGAAAAATTTCTCTCAGAGGACAAAAATGTCCCGAACAACGCATGAGGGTTAAATGAACTCTACAAAAACTCTACACCAACACTGAAGTGAATATTAACACTGTGAAGTGTTATTGTTTAAATACAGCCAAGTGTACAGCACACCTATTCAACTCTACAGTGTAAAAAACTACTCTGTAAAAGAAAAAATTTAACAATATTCAATTTGCTGTGCAGAAGACAAAAGGCATTGTTTACACTCGCGATCAGCTGCTGGCTCTAAGACCCCCTTCCTTTGTGGTCGAAGAGAAGCCCCAAATACTGGACGAGCTGAGGAGGAGGAGACGTGGATGCAAGGCAGGAGTTAAACGGCGGATGAAGAAAAGACGTTTTAAACCCTGTGTCCCCGCGATCATCACGGGGAACGCCAGGTCCCTGGCTAATAAGATGGACAAGCTGGAGGCGCTCACACGGACCCAGTGGGTGTACTGAGAGGCCAGTATCATGTGTTTCACGGAGACATTGCTGCACAGTCCGATACCGGGATCGAATGATCCCTGGCTTCCAGACCGAAACACCACTGCGGCCGGTAAGAAGAAAGGAGGAGGGCTTGCAGTGCTCGTTAACAACAGATGGTACAAACCTGAGCATATCCACATCAAGGAGTGAGTGTGCAGTCCCGACGTGGAGCTTATTGCTATCGGACTCTGTCCATATTATTTGCCACGGGAGTTTACAAACGTCATCGCCATCTCTGTCAATACTCTGCCGACCGGTAAAGCAGATGCGTCCTGTGACGTCATCAAACTCAGTCACCGCCGACCTGCAGACTAAACATCCTGGTGCCTTCATCTTCATCACAGGGGACTTCAATCATGCCTGTCTCTCCTCCACTCTGCCTACATTCCAGCAGTATGTACTGTGTCACACAAGAGACAATAAGACTCTGGATTTATTGTATGCTAATGTCACCAGTGCATACACTTCCACTGTTCTTCCTCCAGTGGGCAAGTCTGACCATAACCTCGTTCCTGCTCTCCCCATCATACACAACAGAAACCAGTCACTGTGAGGACTGTTAGGAAATGGTATGATGGTGCCATGGACTGTCTGCACGATGCCCTGGAAACCACCGACTGGTCAGTTCTGTATGAACCACATGGTGACGACCTGGATGGACTAAAAGACTGTGTTTCTGATTACATCAAGTTCTGCACAGACAACTCCATCCCCACCAAGAAGGTGCGCTGCTACCCTAACAACAAACCATGAGAAACAGGTGACCTGAAGGCTTTTCTGAATAAGAAGAAGAGGGCCTTCATGGCTGTTCAGAAGGAGCTGAAACACGAAACAAGAGGAAGTCATTCCTGCAGTCTGCCATCAGACTGTATAACTCATCTGTGACTGTCAGAGCTGTGCTCAGTAACTCAGACTAAAGCATCATCACAAGTGCATTTCAAACTTCTCAGTTACATTAACTGTGTTTTTATGCTTCTATATTCCCCTTGATCTGCTTTTTGTGTGTTTATGTACACATTTTTTCTTTGTTGCTGCCATGCGCGTGTATGTGTATATAAGAGTTTTTGCTACGTTTATTGTATTTATCCTTTTATCATTTTTTAAATGCTGCTACTACAACAGTTTACATCTGTTACTGTCTACCTCTGTGCCACCATGACTTTAACCACAAAAAACAAATTTCTGTTTCACCCTATTCCCAATTAGACCATCAGCTGGACTGGAGACAGTTAGCTCACTGTGCATCTGTCTCTGCTCCTACTCTGGAGTTTTAGCAATTTCTGCCTCACAGGAATTCATTATATGTAAAATACAAAAGCTCAAATTATAGCTCTGTCAAACTCTATAAACAGCTTTGACACTCCCAGGTTTAATGCAATTGACCAGTGTATTGGAAACTTTGAGCTTGGCACCATGAGAGACAGCCTGTGATGTGATCAGAGTTAACAAGGCAGTTCTGCCCCCAATATATGCCTGATTTTCATTCCAGCATTATGAACTTCAAAAACACATTTTTTGGTTGCTTTTCACAACAATCTGTACCTAAAATGAGACTCAGACCTTTTTTTAATAAAAATAGAGGTCAGACTCAAAATTTTTTCTTATAAAGGGGATTTCTTTAAAACCTATTGACAAAGTAGTTGCACAGTATCTTTTAACACTCTCCTATTACACCATACATCAGACCATTGATCTCCCACTTTATCCCTTATATCTTCATGCTGTTGTTTACGGGATTCAGATAACTGTCTGACAGAACATGGACATGGTACATTTTATTGTCTTGTCGAAACAGTAAGCTGTAAGTGACAACATTGAAATGCATTGTTCTTCACTTGTCAAGTAGCACAAACAAATGTACTATGCATCTGCACATCATGAGCAATTGAGGCATGTGAGGCAACTTGAACCGAAATTTATATGTGTGTGTATTGCATTTTGCCTCATGACCTTGGTGTTGGCCTCCTGCTGTGGAACAAATGGCCCCACTAGCAGTCTCAAGGTGGTGAATGGATAGCCAGCATTAGACCAGGATCTCAGGTTAAATCCCATTAATTACAAAAGACTCAAAAGTCTGTGGCAGCCTGCCATAGTCTCATTTGCACAGTTGCATATATATATATATAGATATATATATATATATATCTATATATATAGGCTACTTCACAACTTAATAGCATATAACCCCAGAGAAAATGGTGGCTCTGCACATTATACTATATTAACAGATGCTCATTTATAAGGCATACATTAAATAAGTGTTGATATTTAAGTTAATATTTTGCTCAAAACTGCCATACATATATACTTATATACTAAGTATACTATGTATTTTTGGCTTGTTTTGAAAGATATGAATGATTCAGGCTTTGTTCCCTTAGTTCCAGCTTCAAGATAATAGAATCCTGTAACATCACCGAATTAATGCATGTACATTTAGTTTTCAGGTGGGTTGTTAGCTTTAAATCAGTTCTACCTTCCCTCCCTCAGAGACCACTTAGAACATCTATAGTAATGATGCATTAAGGTGTCAGCAGTGCAGGCTGCCTGATCACTGCAGCTTGTTCATACTGAGGGTCTGTCTCCTTTGCTTACCATCTCACATATTAATGCTTCATTGAGTACCTTACACTACATCACATCTGAGTTTGATGATCACACACACACATCAATCAATATTACATGCTGGGGGCAATTCAAAACAAAAAAGTGTGACATTTTGACACAGCACCAGTTTGTATTTTTTTAACACCTGTAACCTCTGCACAACATATGTCTCATCTTGCAACCTGGATGAGATTATCCAGGAGATTACACTTACAGGAAGTGAGTGGCTAATCAAGTAGTGTTTTAGAGTAAAGGTTTGGTTTAAAATTGTGCATTTATTTGTGTGGCTCCCTGTGTTGTTTATCCATCAAGTACAGATATATACTGAAGAGCCTTTATGTGTCACTCTGGGTTAGTACATCCATACATTCATACAATACAACAGCTTCACCTTACTTGTAAAAAAAAGAAAAAAACAGAAAAGAAAATTCCAGTTTTGTTGTGTTGCCAAAAGACAGATGATTCAGAGGACAGAGACCTTCAGACAGCTGGGAGAGCTTGGGACTTTTTAGTTGCAACACATTCTTACACCCACCTAGTTACACATGGCTGTATGGTCATGGTATTATATTGCCTATTTCCAACATCAGCTACAACAACAAGACAGGAAGTGACAGACTTTCATTTAGGAAACCCTGGTTTGATTTACAGATCTGGTCCTTTCACTTTTTTGGCTCCATCTATGAATTTGTGTCCGTTGGGTCAGTGTGATGAGACACGAGATTCATGGGTGGAAAAAAGAATACAGCTGGTGTTTTAAACCAAAACCTTGACCTGACCACCAGCTTTCCTCCAGCTCTGATTACAGGTTGCAGTTTAATACATGGCAGGCC